>NC_092213.1:83565562-83588552 GCF_043381705.1 Parasteatoda tepidariorum | reverse complement strand
TCCTTCTCATTTGAGTCAAAACTATATAAATCTGTCGTAGAAATTAGATTTGTTTCCTTAGAGAAAGCGAAGTTAATGTCCCTCATAACTAACCTATCTTTTCTTTATTATTTTATATTATAACCGTCGTTGAACAGCCAACCCAAATTTAGGCTTACGACTACTAAAGTTCAACTGCATAGCCTTGTAATTTTGAACTATATCCAAAAGACAAGGAAACTCCTGGATCAAGTTTGAGTAGAAATTTTGCTTTCGTGGTGGACTTTTGATGGAATTAATCCGCATTTGCGTGACATGGAGAGGAAGACCACGAGAACCTCACACAGTTAGCCTGACAGCAAGAGGACTCTGACCCATGATCCGTCTACCAGAGAGGATATTTTACGTCAGCACTATGGTCGGTGCAAACCGGATGCGGATTTCGTATCAACCAGCCAACGCTGGTATTCGAACCCGGTTCACGTCACTGGAAGGCGAAGATAATTTCTAACTTATAGCTCTATTTGAACAAAAAATAGTTTTTGCACATATTTAAATATTTAATTATTTTATATTCGCTGTGTCAGGTAAATTCAATGAAAAACCATGACGTGGTATCACGTGTAGTCCACGTCACCAAATTTATGCTTTTATAGTTGTCTGATACCACGCACCTATTTTTTTTTCAATTCCTACTATTAGTTTACACTCTCCCCATATATATTTATATATTTTGTTCAAATTTTCAATCGTTAATAAAATACTTTTCATTCATCCATTCAATTTCAAATACATTTTTGTTGAAACTTGTAGAGGATGACAAAAAATCGTAATTATTTAATAAAAAATAAAAATAAAATAAATATTTTCATTGTTGACCTACGTTGGAGTGGACTTTAACTTTTTTTTACATATTACTCGTTTTCCTGAGGAGAAAGGTGTACAAAACACGTCTAAATTTTGCTACTATTGATTTCAAACGTTATTTTAACTTACTCATAATCTTATTCCAGGGGATGACTAATTAATCAACACCTGTTGCCTACAATATGAATCCTATCTCCTACACTCTTTGTTCAGTGCTTTCTCTTTGTTTACTCTTACAATGAACTAGTGCGACTTATTTCTGAAATCCAAACGAATTGTTAGTTTGTATTACCATATTATACACAAAATGCGTCTTATATGACAGCTATTTAATCATTTCCAAATTCTAAGGATCCGATATTCATTAGGATTTATTTGTCTAAGAGGAGTCTGACAAATCCAATTAGTCACCACGGTTAGTTTTGTAACTGCCACGTGGCGATATAGAGAGAGAGGCGCGTGCTCTAATCACGAATTAGGAATAATAGAAATAACTAAGAGGTGACCTTATTCAACAATTACGAAATCACGTATACGAGACGTATATATTATGAAACCCACGTATACCACGTATGTTAAAAAATTATATTGGAAACTTGTAAAGCTGATTAATTTTAATAAAAGCTTGACGCAAGTATGCAGCGATTTGACTCTGCTGAATATCCCTCTAGAGCGGAATTTGAATAAATATTTATATTAAATCTCCTACTTAAAACTATCCAAAAATAAAGAAGTAATTTTAAAAAAAAATTAAAGTCAATTTCCACCTAGGTCAAAAAAGAAATTTTTTATTTTAATTACTTTTTATTAAATAATTAAAAAACTTTCTCCCATATAGAACTAAAGCTAATTAAATAAATTTAATGAACGAATTAATGTTTAAAGAAATTGTATTAACATTGACTGTTATTCATTACAAGTTTAAATAAATGTATTTGAACCTGAGTGGATGACTCAAAAGTATTGTATAAACGATTAAAAATTTGAACAAGACATATAAATATATATCTATGGAAGAGTGTGAACTAATAGTAAGAATTGAACAACGAAAAAGAGCCCGTCCGCCCGTCCTCGACGGTCAAAAATTCTCCGCGGACAACGAATTTCTCGAATCCGACATCCGCGGGGACGGCCATTTTCCCGTTAATGTTCGTGATACATTTTCAATTTTTGTTATCTTACAAGAGTCTTGTAAGTTACAAGGCAGCAAAATGACCCACAATACAGCAACATACTGCGCATATATTGATGTTTTCTCTGTCTGGGAGTACTGCAGCGGTTGAAAGGGGCTTTGCAGCAATAAACTTACAAAAAAACACAATACGTACTGGTCTTAAACAAGAAGCTTTAAAAGCAATTATGAACATCTACCTAAATGGAAAACCCCTTTCAGATTTCTGTTCAGAAACCTCTGTAAATCATTGGCTTGATTGTGGAACTGGCAAACGTCATATTTGATTCATTTAAAAAACGCAGTACCCTCGGATAACTTGACATTCCAGATAACTTGACCCTTGTCATTTAAATTATTTCATAAAAGAAATACTAGGTTACTGCTAGTAACCTAGTATTTCTTTTATTACTGTATAATGTAATCCTAGTAACGACTAATTCATTGGGCAATTTATATAAATGTTTGTAATAAATGGGAGAAAATTATATTTTTATTTATTTAAAAGCGACGGGTTAGTTTCAACGGAGGACGGGCAAAATTTCTGAGTTTTTTCGAGCCCTGAGCTGTAAGTTAGAAATTATCACTGATGTTATCTTTGAAATTCGTGATTAACTGAATCACTTATAGTAAAATTTAAAACAATGACTAACGCTTAACCCATCAGAAAATTCCATTTCGTAATTCGCTCATCCCTATTCAACTAACGAATTAATATTTGAAAAAATCGCTTTAACATTGAGTGTTAATGCGATTTTTACAAGTTTAAAAAAATGTATTTGAACATTAATGGATGAATAAAAAGTATTTTATTAACGATTGAAAATTTGAAGAAGATACGGGGAAAGAATGAACTAATAGTCGAAATTTAAAAAAAAAAAAAACTTTTTAATTGATGCAAACTATTTAGTCACGCGAAATATCACACAAATTTGAAAAATAAAAAAATTCAAAAGGATATTTTTGTCAACACTTCGGAAATATATAACGTCGGAATCCTTTGGAATGTCTTTTTAAAAAGTCGAATGAATCTTTAAATTTCAGTAACTCTAAAACTAAATCAAAATTTGAAAAAGGACTGGATTACCACCTATCTTCAAAAATATGACTTTATTTCTGCAAAAGAAGTATAATACCTCTGAGACTAGTCTATCTATTGCATCAAAAGAACTGAAAACAACATTCAAAACTAAACTATTTAATTACTCCTAGTAAATAATAAAAAAAATGCCTGTTGCCCATTTTTAGACATAAGAAGTACATGACTGTAAAAATCACCGAATTCTTCAGTTAATAATATTCTCTAAACACTATTATTGAATTAAACAGAATAAAAAAGTTTCATTTTAAACATAAAATAGCAGAAGAGGTGGTATCCATGCCAATAACAATTTCAAATCACTTTGTTCCTTAAATATTTCTCAAAAAATGGGAAAAATTTGTATTCTTTTTTATCGAATGGTTTTTGTTTTATGAAATTGAGAAACATGTGCGGCGAAGAGTTTTCGAAATAACGGCGACTGAGCAAAATTTAAATTAAAAAATGTCTATATCTATAAAAATCTAATAATCTTAGAAATATCTAAATCTACAAATATCTAATGATCTCAAAAATATCTAAATCTACAAATATCTTATGATCTTAGAAATATCTAAATCTGTAAATAATTATTTTAGAAATATCTGAATCTATAAATATCTAATGTTCTTAGAAAGATCTAATTCTATAAATATCTAAATCTATAAATATTTAAATCTATAAATATTTAAATCTATAAATATCTAAATCTATAAATATCTAAATCTATAAATATCTAATGATCTTAGAAATATCTAAACCTTTAAATATTTAATGATTTTTGAAATATCTAAATCTAGGAATATCCATGATCTTAGAAATATCTAAATCATTAGATATTTAATGATTTCAGAAATATCTAAATCTATAAATATCTAATGATCTTAGAAATATCTAAATCATTAAATATCTAATGATTTTTGAAATATCTAAATCTATAAATATCTAATGATCTTAGAAGTATCTAAATCTGTAAACATCTAATGATCTTAGAAAAATCTAAATCTGTAAATATCTCATGATCTTAGAAATATCTAAGAAGCTAACCTGAACACATTTTTTGTATTTTGTCCCATTCCAAACAGTATGAAATCAAAACTAAGCTCATAATTTTAGGGTTTTTTAGTCATTTTAAATATGCTAAACTTATTTAAATATCACTTTTTTTAAAAAAAAAAATTTGGGATCACCACTTTTGTGTAAAATTTGTTGCATTTTTTTTTCTGGAATTATAAGAGAGACACACAAGCAAACTTTTCCGAAATTATTATCGATTTTTTGCCCCGTACGAGTCACGGATATTAAGCTAGAAAGTAATTGATAAGCTAGTGATACAGTTTTTGCAAAAAATTTTTACTTATTTTTAATTTATTATTAAAAAATTTTTACTCAACATAAGAAAATATAATGTAAACCTTAAGACAATGAATTTTTATTCTTGTGTTATAAATATAAACAAAATTGAATATTCAAGGATACACATAAAAGTTGAGCAACAATAAAGTTAAATATTACAAGCTTCATATTTTTTTGGGGACATATACATAGTTACACAGTTTGGGACATATACATAGTTGATAAGCTAGTGATACAGTTTTTGAAAATTTTTTTACTTATACTCAACATAAGAAAATATAATGTAAACCTTAAGACAATGAATTTTTATTCTTGTGTTATAAATATAAACAAAATTGAATATTCAAGGATACACATAAAAGTTGAGCAACAATAAAGTTAAATATAACAAGCTTCATATTTTTTTGGGGACATATACATAGTTACATAGTTTGGGACATATACATAGTTGATAAGCTAGTGATACAGTTTTTGAAAAAATTTTTACTTATACTCAACACAAGAAAATATAATGTAAACCTTAAGACAATGAATTTTTATTCTTGTGTTATAAATATAAACAAAATTGAATATTCAAGGATACACATAAAAGTTGAGCAACAATAAAGTTAAATATTACAAGCTTCATATTTTTTTTGGGACATATACATAGTTGATAAGCTAGTGATACAGTTTTTGAAATTTTTTTTACTTATACTCAACATAAGAAAATATAATGTTAACCTTAAGACAATGAATTTTTATTCTTGTGTTATAAATATAAACAAAATTGAATATTCAAGGATACACATAAAAGTTGAGCAACAATAAAGTTAAATATTACAAGCTTCATATTTTTTTGGGGACATATACATAGTTACATAGTTTGGGACATATACATAGTTGATAAGCTAGTGATACAGTTTTTGAAAAAATTTTTACTTATACTCAACACAAGAAAATATAATGTAAACCTTAAGACAATGAATTTTTATTCTTGTGTTATAAATATAAACAAAATTGAATATTCAAGGATACACATAAAAGTTGAGCAACAATAAAGTTAAATATAACAAGCTTCATATTTTTTTGGGGACATATACATAGTTACATAGTTTGGGACATATACATAGTTGATAAGCTAGTGATACAGTTTTTGAAAAAATTTNTAAACATTTATTAAAGTAATAGTACATTATGTAACAATAGTTTTATGAAAAATATATTAATATTGAAATTTAAATACCTTATTATTAAATAATAAGTAATTATGCATAAGTAGATATAATAAGTAAAGTAACTAAAGATTTATTGCTTCTTGATCAATGAGATGGGTGTGCCTGTTGTTTTTTTGCAAGGTTCGCTACATTGGGTTCAAAATTGTTAAATTTTAATTTTCGTCAAAATTGGTCAATTTTGTAATTTTCTTAAAAAAATACAAAGTGTGCTAAAGTTTTGTCGCGGGCTGTACCTTCTTTTTTGTGCATTGATAATTAAAATTGATATCTAAACCAAACGAATGGTGACACTGCAAATATTCAACACAGTTTGCAAAGATAGCTGAAACTGCGTATGATATTTGCATTTGTAACGTCAATGCTCGTCACACGTGACATTTGGACAAGCGCACATATGCATATGACTTATAAACTGCGCTGAGTTCGTGCCACTACGCGGTGGTACGTAAATACTTGTTTCAACCCAATAAATATACGTTTATTAATTTATGTTTTATAAAGAAACTGATACTGAGTCACTTACACAAAAAATTCACAAATTTTACATACTTAATTAGGTATGTGTGATTTGCGTATTGAGAACTGTTTTGTTTTTTCGACCCACAATCGACACTTCCGATTCGGATCGACCCCCATTCGCCATCCTGTCTCAGACCGACCCCCGCTTCTGTTAAATAGACCCCTGGGGGTCTATATAGACCACTTTGGTGACCTCTGGCTTAGACAAACACAAACAACAGACACTGATGGTCATTTAAATCAGCGAACAATATTTTAACTATCTTAAAACTCCTTTTGTGCTTAAGAATTGTGCTATAAAAGTTTTAATAATGACACTGCAAATATTCAACACAGTTTGCAAAGATAGCTGAAACTGATATAAACTGAATGAAACTGAATGAATGAACTGATGAAACTGAAATTAAGAACTTTATATAAGGAGTAATAAAGTGAATTTAAGAATAATTTTATTTGTTTATTTATTAAATTTTTTAATTTAGGGAAACAGGGTCGATTCACTTTTCAGACTTTAGAGATTATCTTAAAGAAGATAGTTTTACTTTTTTTCAATTCCTACTTATTAGTTCCCACTCTCCCTCTATCTTGTTCAAAGTTTCAATCTTTAATAAAAATACTTTTAATTAATCTACTCAAGTACAAATAAATTTTTTAAACTTATAGTGGATGACACTTGTTGTTAATACTATGTTTTCAAATATTAATTCATTCATTAAATTTAATTAATTAATTTTAGTTTTATATGGCAGAAACAATTGTAATTATTTAATAAAAAGTAACTAAAATAAAAATTTTCTTTGTTGACCTAGGTGGAAATTGACTTTAATTTTTTTTAATATATTACTTGTTTATAAGGCACAAATCACTTACTTCCCTTATTCAAAAATTTTTTTTTTCAAAATGTTCAGCTGTTAATTTTTGTTGTATTTATATTGTGAAGAAATCTTGAACAGTTGCCTCTCCTAGCTTTACGTTAGAGTCGTATAAGTTTATTCGTTGTATAAATTGAATATTATACTCATAGGAACTCAAAATGTTAAAAAAAATAGTGGGTATTTAAAACTAAAGCCAAAATCTGGAATATGGAATTATCAAAATAGTTAAGCAGGATGTGTTTTAATATAATATTGGAAATTTTAAAGTATCAGCAAAATTTTTAATAAAAATCAGTCTAAAAAATACAACCTTATTTAGCCTTCATTTTATTTTTTCAAAATTATTTTTGTAAACAAATAAAAGTAACTGATAATAGTTTGCCTCTATTCTTAAAGTTATTAAAAAAGGTGAAGTAAATCAAAAGAAAACTCAATATTACTCATTAAAAAGTTATAAAAGTTTTCAAATATTTCAAGTGTTTTATATGACTTTAAAAGATGAATCTGTCTACTGAACTTTTCGAAAATATTATCAACTTGCTAAAAATTACTTGACTTTTTCGGGGATCTTAGGTTTTACCAGACATATTGTAATCTTTGCCAGACATATTGTAATTGCCAGACATATTGTAATCTTTTATGTAAATGTTAACATAAAAATATTAAATGGTTAAACGGATCTATACTGTACAAAACCTTTTCTTTCAGAACTCGTGAATCATTATAATATTTAATTAACCCCTTGTTATATGCAGACGTCTGGGAGACGTCATTTGTTTCTTATGTCAAAACAATAATTGACGTTTCTCAGACGTCTTCCACACAGAGATGCCAATTTGCTCCGGACAGCAAATAAATATTTTAAAGTGGTAGTTTATCAATTGTGATTCTTGGTTTAATAAATTCAGTTTAGTAGATTTTTATCCACCACTATTTCTAAATAATTCGTTGGCTTATACAATTCACCACTTTATAGTAGTTATGTCATGCTATATCTTTTAAAAAGCAAGCTAAAATAGTCAAATATTTGCAAAATTTAGTTTGTAGTTATTTACCGTTTTTTAAAAAATTATTTTGGCGTGTCCGGTGCAGTTGGCATCTCTGTCAACATTCCGTTGCGAGTTGTTGTTGTTTACAGTGCAATCAAAGATCATTTCTATATCAAGAAATGATATGTCAAAGGGTTAAATCGGGGGTGGTCAACAATTTTATATCTACAGCTCCCTCTTGCAGTTATGTTTGCAAAACTTCCTTATTGCCTATCGGTGCTGCAGTAATGATGACTTATAAAGTAGGAAAGTAACTTCATATCACGTTAAAGAAGATAAAACAATTAGCTATCAATCTGCCAAACTTTTTTTAAGTTAGACAGATTTGCAAGTTTAAATTTAATAAGCAAATGAAATTTACTAATCTGCCATTTGCAGCTTATTTATCATGAAATTCAGTACCCATAGAAACAAAATCGAATTCTCTAACACATAATCTAAAAATTTGATCCCGCATTCTATGACAAGCTATTTTGCTTCCAAATTTTTTATTAAAGCTGAAATAATAAAGCAACTACTCATCATGTTTATATCCCCATTTTAAAAATATTAATACCTAAGTTATACCTTTATACATCAATGCCTTTATTTTGTTAATGTTGAGCATTTCTTTTATATGAATTAGGCGTAATTAAAACGTCGCGAAAACTAATTTCTTTTAGATTCTATCAGTATATTTATGTAAAATGTTATAACAGATTGACAGACTCATTTATTTTATGAGGGAATATTTTGAAAAAAGAAAAAAAGATTAGTTGCAAGCACGTGTAATTTTAAGCTTTAAATTCAAAAAGAAAAATAAAGCACACTCTCTTTTTTGCTGGGCTCAAATTCAGCTTAATACTAAACATTTTAGTTTGCAGATAAATGTATAGCAAACTCTAGAATTCCAAACCTGAAACCCGCAGGTAGCCTTTGCTTTTATATAACATAAAATATATTCTAAACAAATCAACACACATCTAAAAGAATTAATTTTAAAACTTATCGAAAACTTATCGAACGAATTTTTTTCAAATTTATTTACGTAAAGCCACCGGGATAACAAATAAGAAAATGTAATTAATTTATCCTTATTCATTGTGTTGGTGTATATCTTTTAACTTTGTGAATGATTTCGTAGGGTCACTAATATACAGGGTGTCTATAAAGTCCCGGACAAATTTTGATGTTTAATAACTCATAAAATTATAAAGATAGATTAAAATTAACAACATAAATGGTTAGATAGACTCAAAAAGTTTCATGATCCTTGTCAATGAACTTCCACGCGTTCCCCCTTCGTCGCACGAAGAATATCAAATCGATAGTCAATTTCACGCCAGTTAGCGGCAAGCATGTCGGCGTCCACGGAGGCAATTGCGGTTGTAATTCTGGATTTTAGGTCATCAATGTTCGACACGATCCTCCTGTCAACATTGTCCTTCATAAATCCCCAAAGAAAAAAGTCCAGCGGCGTTATATCAGGTGATCTGGGTGGCCAAGGAATTGGATCTCCTCGCACAATCCATCTTCCTGGAAAATGGTCATTCAAAGAACTACGAACGATGATACTCCCATGAGGTGGTGCACCATCTTGTTGCGAAAAGGCATGTGGCTGAAGCTCTTTTAGTTGTGGAAATACGAAGTTTTCCAACACGTCTAAGAATACGACTGATGAGACAGTCTTTTCTGTAAAAAAGAAAGACCCAATGACTCGATCGTGCATTAGTCCACACCACACATTAACCTTTGGGGAATCCCTTTGTGTCTCACGGTATTCATGGGTGTTTTCAGATCCCCACATGCTCAAAATATGGCGATTAACAATGCCAGAAACACCCATTTTGATGAGTAATAACTCATAACGCTTGCCGCTATCTGGCGTGAAATTGACTATCGACTTGATATTATCCGTGCGACGAAGGGGGCACACGTGGAAGTTCATTGACAAGGGTCATGAAACTTTTTGAGTCCATCTAACCATTTATGTTATTAATTTTAATCTATGTTTACTATTTTATGAGTTATTAAACATCAAAATGGGTCTGGGACTTTATAAACACCCTGTATTGATTGTTTAAATTTTTCACCTCATACGAACAACGGGTACTCATTTAGTAAAGTATAAAGGATTATAAACCAAACTAAGTTAAAATGAGTGAGAGAAAGTAGTTATAGATATTTGTGAGCAACAGAGAACAAAGTGTTGAACACCAAAAAATATTAAGATGAAGAATTTTAATTATAAAAGGTATTAAAAGAGGTAAAAGATCGAGTGAAGAAATCTGAAAAGAACTCTGCAGCCCTAAGAAGTTGGCGAGTGATTACAAACAAAAGAATAAACTCGATACTCGAATTGAAAATTAAAAATCATTTTTCTAGAAATGAACATGCTTTTTTATGTCAAAATTATTTTAAATATGCCGATTAATATACGATCAATTAAAAATTCTTCAGAATCCTATTTTTGTTGACGGTAAATTTATTATTCAAGAAGGTAATTTTATTACTGGTTCATTTAACTCAATAATATTTCGATTGTTTTAACTGGTTGCATGCAACGGCTTTGAGTAACAATTTAAAACTGATTGCAAAGAGGTTTCTGGTTTTAAACCCAGTGTAACTAATGCAATTAAATGAAAGGGAACTGTCGAATACAACAATGAATAAATGTGCTTCAACTTTAAATATAGTTTTATGGTACATTGGTAGAAACAAAACTGATAAAATTAATATTGTAGAATTCATTTGCTAAAAATATTATAATTAATATGAATTGAGGTTGAATAATTCATAAAATGTATATCTGCATCAAAAGTTCCAACGTGTAAGATTCTGCGTCTAAGACTAGCAGGTGTATTTACTCCACTAATTGGATATGCGTCACATCTTGCCTGACTCGAAGATCATGCGATCTGAAATTCTCAGCTTTATTGACAAACCTGTTTCTCCTCACGAAAAACTCTGTATAAAAGGATGCCGAAATCATAGGAAAAGTACATTCAGTTGAGAATATCCATCAAGCAAAATGACTTGGTTTACTCAACTTTCTCTAGCTTTTCTTCTAGCTCTATGCTTTCACAGCAAATTTGCTGCTGGACAAGGAAGTCCATGGGACAGCATGGCAAAAGCTGATGCATTTATGCAAAATTTTTTGAATTGTGCTCGTCAAAGTGGAGTTTTTACTCGAGAGCAAATGGATGATATGAGTTCCATCGGAGAAATAATGATGAGTGCCATGGGCAGTATGGAAGGAAAAGTAACTCCCCACAAATTGCAAGCTTTGAATACAGCATTTGCATCTGCTGTGGCTGAAATTGCTATATCTGATGCAGGTGGACAGAATATTCAAGCGACCACTGATGCCATAACAAACGCAATGAGTTCAGCATTTTTCCAAACAACCGGTGGTAGTAATGCCGCATTTGTAAACGAAATCCGTACTTTAATAAACATGTTTGCTCAAGCCTCAGGAAATGCAATTGCGACTGGGGGTGCTGCGTCTGCTGCAGCAGCTGCATCCGCAGGAGGTTCAGGTGGTTACGGGACTGGTCCTAGTTCAGCACCATCAACTGCTACATTGTACGCTCAAGGCCCATCACAAACTATGACAGCATATAGACCCTCTCAGGCCACTGCATCCGCAACATCAACGACTACTTCATACGTACAAGGGCCAGCGCAGACAGTGACGTCCTACAGGCCCTCTCAAATTGTTACGTCTTACACACCTGCTCAATCAGTTACACAAACTTCATACGGATCAAGTGAAATAGTAACCACTTCTTCCGGAACAACTAGGGGATATGGTGGACAACAAGGATCAGGTGCCACAACTACATACGGGGGAGAAGGAGGTATAGGTGCACAAAGAGGATATGGACAGGGTTATGGATCAGGTGCGACAGGACAAGGAGGTTCAGGATCTAGCGCAGCCTCAGCATCAGCCGCCGCTGCAGCCGCAGGAGGAGCTGGTGGTCAAGGTGGATATGGACAAGGAGGTAATGGATATGGACAAGGAGGTTATGGATCAGGTGAATTTGGACAAAGAGGATCAGGATCTAATGCAGCTACATCTGCCTCTTCAACAGCTGCAACTAATCAAGTAAGCGGTTCAGGAAGATTTGAAGAAATAATTTCATGGAGATCAGGAGGAAATGGGCAAGGTGGCTCTGGATCCAGTGCAGCTTCAGCAACAGCCGCAGGTGGAGCAGGAGGTGAAGGTGGATATGGACTAGGAGGTTATGGTCAATATGGACAAGGAGGATCAGGATCCAGCGCAGCTTCATCAGCTGCCGCAGCCTCAGGAGGTGCAGGCGGCGAAGGTGGATATGGACAAGGAGGTTATGGACCTGGTCAAGGAGGTTATAGACCTGGTCAATATGGACAAGGAGGATCCAGTGCAGCTTCAGCAGCGGCAGCAGCGGCAGGAGGTGCAGGCGGTGAAGGAGGATATGGACAAGGTGGATATGGACCTGGTCAATATGGACAAGGAGGATCAGGATCCAGCGCAGCTTCATCAGCTGCCGCAGCTGCAGCCTCAGGAGGTGCAGGCGGCGAAGGTGGATATGGACAAGGAGGTTATGGACCTGGTCAAGGAGGTTATGGACCTGGTCAATATGGACAAGGAGGATCCAGTGCAGCTTCAGCAGCAGCCGCAGCAGCAGCAGCCGGAGGTTCAGCAGGTGGATTAGGAGGTGAAGGTGGATACGGACAAGGAGGTTATGGATCTGGAGGATATGGACAGGGAGGGTCAGGTTCCAGTGCAGCTTCGGCAGCAGCTGCAGCCGCAGGTGGTGCAGGCGGGCAAGGTGGATATGGACAAAGTGGTTATGGATCTGGCCAAGGTGGTTATGGATCTGGTCAATATGGACAAAGAGGATCAGGATCCAGTGCAGCTTCAGCAGCAGCAGCAGCCTCAGGAGGTGCTGGTGGTGAAGGTGGATATGGAACTGGTCAATATGGACAAGGAGGATCAGGATCCAGTGCAGCTTCAGCAGCAGCAGCAGCAGCCGCAGGAGGTGCAGGAGGGGAAGGTGGATATGGACAAGGAGGTTATGGACCAGGTCAAGGAGGTTATGGACCTGGTCAATATGGGCAAGGAGGATCAGGATCCAGTGCAGCATCAGCGTCCGCAGCCGCTGCAGCCGCAGGAGGTGCAGGCGGTAAAGGTGGATATGGACAAGGAGCTTATGGACCTGGTCAATATGGACAAGGAGGATCAGGATCTAGTTCAGCTGCAGCAGCAGCAGCTGCAGGAGGTTCAGGCGGTGAGGGTGGATATGGACAAGGCGGATATGGAACTGGTCAATATGGACAAGGAGGATCTGGATCCAGTGCAGCATCAGCGTCCGCAGCCGCTGCAGCCGCAGGAGGTGCAGGCGGTAAAGGTGGATATGGACAAGGAGCTTATGGACCTGGTCAATATGGACAAGGAGGGTCAGGATCTAGTTCAGCTGCAGCAGCAGCAGCTGCGGGAGGTTCAGGCGGTGAGGGTGGATATGGACAAGGCGGATATGGAACTGGTCAATATGGACCTGGAGGATCTGGATCCAGTGCAGCTTCAGCAGCAGCAGCCGCAAGAGGTGCAGGCGGTGAAGGTGGATATGGACAAGGAGGCTATGGACCTGGTCAATATGGACCTGGAGGGTCAGGATCCAGTGCAGCTGCAGCAGCAGCAGCTGCAGGAGGTGCAGGCGGTGAGGGGGGATATGGACAAGGTGGATATGGAACTGGTCAATATGGACAAGGAGGATCTGGATCCAGTGCAGCTTCAGCAGCAGCAGCCGCAGGAGGTGCAGGCGGTGAAGGTGGATATGGACAAGGAGGCTATGGACCTGGTCAATATGGGCAAGGAGGGTCAGGATCCAGTGCAGCTGCAGCAGCAGCAGCAGGAGGTGCAGGCGGTGAAGGTGGATATGGACAAGGAAGTTATGGACCTGGTCAATATGGACAAGGTGGGCCAGGATCCAGTGCTGCTTCAGCAGCAGCAGCATCCGCAGCCGCAGGAGGTGCAGGCGGTGAAGGTGGATATGGACAAGGTGGTTATGGATCTGGCCAAGGAGGTTTTGGACCTGGTCAATATGGACAAGGAGGATCCAGTGCAGCTTCAGCAGCGGCATCAGCAGCAGGAGGTGCAGGCGGTGAAGGTGGATATGGACAAGGTGGATATGGACAAGGTGGGTCCGGATCCAGTGCAGCTTCAGCAGCAGCAGCAGCAGCAGGAGGTGCAGGCGGTGAAGGTGGATATGGACAAGGTGGATATGGACAAGGTGGGTCAGGATCCAGTGCAGCTGCAGCAGCAGCAGCAGGAGGTGCAGGCGGTGAAGGTGGATATGGACAAGGAAGTTATGGACCTGGTCAATATGGACAAGGTGGGCCAGGATCCAGTGCTGCTTCAGCAGCAGCAGCATCCGCAGGAGGTGCAGGTGGTGAAGGTGGATATGGTCAAGGTGGTTATGGATCTGGCCAAGGAGGTTATGGACCTGGTCAATATGGACAAGGTGGATCCAGTGCAGCTGCAGCAGCAGCAGCAGGAGGTGCAGGCGGTGAAGGTGGATATGGACAAGGAAGTTATGGACCTGGTCAATATGGACAAGGTGGGCCAGGATCCAGTGCTGCTTCAGCAGCAGCAGCATCCGCAGGAGGTGCAGGTGGTGAAGGTGGATATGGTCAAGGTGGTTATGGATCTGGCCAAGGAGGTTATGGACCTGGTCAATATGGACAAGGTGGATCCAGTGCAGCTTCAGCAGCGGCAGCAGGAGGTGCAGGCGGTGAAGGTGGATATGGACCTGGTCAATATGGACAAGGTGGGTCGGGATCCAGTGCAGCTTCAGCAGCAGCAGCCGCAGGAAGTGCCGGCGGTGAAGGTGGATATGGAACTGGTCAGTATGGACAAGGAGGAGCAGGATCCAGTGCAGCCTCTGCAGCAGCCGCAGGAGGTTCAGGCGGTGAAGGTGGATATGGGCCTGGTCGAAGAGGCTATGGACCTGGGCAATATGGACAAGGAGGGTCAGGATCTAGTGCTGCTTCAGCAGCGGCAGCAGCAGCTGCTGGAGGTGCAGGCGGTGAAGGTGGATATGGAACTGGTCAGTATGGACAAGGAGGATCAGGATCCAGTGCAGCTTCAGCAGCCGCAGGAGGTGCAGGCGGTGAAGGTGGATATGGACAGGGAGGTTATGGACCTGGTCAATATGGACAAGGAGGATCAGGATCTGGAGCAGCATCAGCAGCCTCTTCGACTGCAGCATCTAATGGAGTAGGTGGTTCAGGAGGATTTGAAGAAATAATCTCTTGGAGATCAGGTGGATATGGACAAAGTGGATCTACCTCAGCATCTTCAGCAACAAGTGGAGTAGGCGGTCCAGGAGGTGCACCTGGTGGATATGGTCAAGGAGGTGTAGGAGCGTTAGGTCCTGGTGCATCATCTTCCGCAGCGTCTTCAGCAGCAACTGGTGGTGCAGGAGGTTATGGTCCCGGTGGTTATGGCAGAACAGGAGCTGGTGGGTCATCCGCATCCGCAACTGCTGCAGCCTCAGCAATTTCATCACCAGCAGCAACTTCTCGAATTTCGTCTGTTGCATCAAGAATGGTGTCCGGAGGGCGAGTTAATGTTTCTAATCTTTCAAACACACTCGGAAGTGTAGTATCTCAAGTTAGAGCTGGTAACCCTGGAGCATCTGAATGTGATGTTACGATACAAGCCCTTATGGAACTGATGACAGCTTTGGTTCATGTTCTGGGATCAGCTAGCATTGGAAACGTCAACTACGGTGCCTCAGCACAATCAGCTGAAGTGGTTAGGCAATCAATCCAAACTGCATTTGGTTGATTTTGTTACCTTGTTTTTCCCCAATTTTTAATGCTTTTCTTCAATAACTGATTAAAATTGTACTACCAAATAAATGTTTGCATTTAAAGTTGTATTTTTTATTTTTTGCAAAACAAAATTTTTTTTTCTATTTTTTATGAATAATTTAGTTTTAACTTTTAATTAAATACTTAAAGGCGGAAATACGTAATTTGTTGTTAATAACAATGATGAAAATGAGATTTTATTTAATTATTTATTTATTGATTATACAATTGAGTTAAACCTACATAAAAATTTTAGAAATAGTTTTATTTATTTGTTTATATTTTGATTTTAAGATGTACTGATAAGCTCACCAGTAACTTCGAACAGTTTCAACCCACAGTGTATAGGAAAGAAACATTCTTCCACTTTGCTCATTTGCTAAAGCGACAGTGGTGTAATATTTATATCTTTAAGCTGCTTTTACCATTGACAGGACTTAATGTTTTCCATTTTAAATAATTTATAATCCATTTCTTAAAATTCTTAGATTTCCAAAGATCTTAAATGTAATATTACTAAGATGTTCAGCTCTCCTTGCTTGGGTCCCGAACTTCAAGATTGCTAAATTATTATGTTTTTTGTATTTTTTTGACTCTAAACAGATTGTTACATCAAAATTAAAGGTATGTTTTTGAAGGATTCAAAAAAGTGATTAGTAGTTTACATTAACACAAATTTGATTTGACCAATTCAGTTCCCTCTTCAATTTGGTATAAAATTTAAACCTTAAACAAATTCTCTCGTTCTCTATTTCAACTTCAGTCTTTATTATCTATCTACATGTATATTTTTTTTGAAAATTCTTGTTGAACTTTTGATTTCTATAAAACCTTGTTATATGTTTTAACCAGAAAATTTATATTCCCAATAATGCATTGTAATTATTATCAATGCATAGATTGACTAGGCACAGTTTTCCATAATGCTTGATATAAATGTAACTGTTACTTATTTACTGTTTAATAACAGTAAAATATTCATCGGAATGCTGTATCAATTATGTTCATCAAGCGGCGATAGGCTCAGTGTATAGAGCGTTGTACTTCCAATGAGATGAACCGGGTTCGGTTCCCAGTGATGGCTGGTCGATACGAATTCCGCATCCGGCGTTGCACCGGCCACAGTGCTTATGTCAAATATCCTCAGTGGTTGATGGATCATGAATTAGAGTCTCTGTATAGTTGTAAATTGTAAAACGACGGACCAGGTAAAATTAATTACCAAAATAAAAAAAGAGAAAGAAAACAAATATATATTGTAAAATTTAAACCCTGACAAATTAAGAATCTTAAGAACATTTATTCTGCAAATAATATATTGAACAATTAACGATACTGGATATTAATTGATTTCACAAAATATAAACTTGAATTGAAATTTTTAACAGTAAACAAGTTGAAAATAAGATAGCAGCAAATTATTTAGTTAATTAAACATGAAAACGATTTCAGACAGTTCAGCACAACTAATGACAACAAAACATAAAAACGACTCACCTCGTAAATTAATATAGCTAATAGCTATCGATAAATAACAATTTTGAATGTATCATCGTAATATCCTTGGGAGCTGGTCCCGAAAAGAAAATTATAACCATCTACAACACATCGAATTCGTATATAATTTGCTCCGTGACGAAAAACAAAGTAAAAGTAAAGGTTCGAAAATGAAACTTACTACTGCGCAGACTCAAACAAAAATTGTGCTGACATCTCTGAATTTGAATTAAACAAAATAAAATGATATATGATGAATTGATGCTGCTAGCGTTTAAAGTTACAGTTAAGAAATAAAATATACTATATTCAGATTGAAAATTAAATAGCAATGAATAATAAATTTTTTAAAAACTAAACAGTCTCCTTGCAGTGAGACTAACCGTGGGAGATTCTAGTGGTTTTCCTCTCCATGTAACGCAAATGCTTTTAATAGTTCCATCAAAAATGTCCTCCAAGAAGTCGAATTTCTTCCAATGCTCGATCTAGTCGTTTCCTTGTCTTCTGCATTGGGTTCAAAATTACAAGACTACCTAGTTGAACATTAGTAGTGGTAAACTCAAACTCAAAATTGAGTCATAAAATATTGCGTGGGTAACATCATACAATTACTCGATAATACAACATATCGTTTTCAGTTAAAGCCTTTAATTTTTTTAATAATATTAAAAATCAAAAGCATAATAATAGCATTGAGAAATACTAAGAAATGTCGATAAATAAATGTTGCGAGTAATTATCGTTAAATGAGGGAAATATTTTACTGGCAAAAGATAATCATTATGCCCTGCATTTATTTTATGCTGATGACAACCAAAAACACTGACTCATCCTTGTCTAATGAATGAGGAAACCGCAGTCATTAATTTTTAGTCGAATTAGCCGACAACAATGAGAAAACGATTTTAGTTCATTGTTTATCTATATTGAGATATTCTAAAACTTTTATAAATTTTAAAAGTTTCAAATATACGAAATTATTTTCCAGTGATGAAGTAGGGGTCAAAAAATAGCTTTGTGCTGAGATTTTAAAAACTCGGTCTTTAGTGTTATTCCTTGTCACCTGCGTTGTATCTTTATGAGTTCGTAAATAGAAAAATATTAAATAATTGGAATTTTGGCCAATATTAATTGGACAAAGATGCAAGCTTTAAGAGGAACAGAAATCGTAAGAACACATATCTAAGAATAGTAGTGCGGCTTCTTAAGTCACAGTTATGGTTAAGTCATAGCAATCTTTTTCCAATTTCTACCCGATTGACATTCGTCATTCAGGTATTAGTTTGCAGATTTGGTCGGTATTTTATTTACGTCACACTAGAGCTTCACAATGGGCAAGTGGCGACAATCTGAGATACAACCCTGAGAATGATTGGAAGACATGCCATCGCAATTTCAATCCTCTGCAGAGGGGATGGCTCACCAGCTTTGGTAGCCCGACGACCTTCACGCTAAGTCGAGCACTTTACGGTAGAACAGTATATCGAAAAACGTGCACCCTCTTGCGCTACGAAGGCAGATCAAAGCGGCCACACGTCCGCTTACTGACTTTTCCTTTTTTTCCTTTCCTCCAGACGTGGACACGTACCTAGGTATGCGGAACCCTTACTCGTATAGTGCACGTCTGGCTACCAGTCCAGCTCACCACAACCCCGGGAGCGAGCCTGATCAACAGGTATTTATTAAAATAAAATTGCATAATACATAATACACAGTAGCTTGCTTTAGATAATTTATACAATGAAATTTAGAATACAACAATGAAAAGTCTTGCAGATTTCAAAGGTGTGCATCACATTTGTTAGTAAACATAAAGTAAAAAGAACACTAAATTAAACAAAATTTGTTATGTACATAAAATAATTGAAAAAGAGAAATAAAAAGAAAAAGGAAAAAAAAATAGAAAAAGTGTACATGAATGAAATGTATCATGTAAGACAAAATAAGTATTTTATTTATATATTTTTATTTTATTTTATGTAAGACAAATATATATATATATATATANTTAATGATAAGTTTTAAGTATTTATATATATTTAAGTAGGCAGCCCATAATCTTAATTAACATTAATTTTTTTTTTTAAATTATCATTAATGGATAGAAAATGCATTGTGTTTTTAAGTTTAGTATTTACTTAATGTCTTGTTAGTTAGGAAGTTTTTCTGCCACTTGTATAACTTGGATTGATTCGGCGGACGGGTATGCCAAAGGGCAGTGTAAATACATTCAGTAAGATAGTGCTCTGGAGTTGCCAGTTGGCCACAAGTCCATACCCGCTTACTGACCGAAGACAATGATGCTTGACTTCGATGTTCTATCGGGAACTGTGTCCTTACGATCAGTCCACCAAGGGACTAGGGCAGATTTTTTGACCACTCTTTCAGGGGGACCCTATTAGACCATTGGCCAACGTTGCTCCCACAGTAAAGACAGATATAACAGAGAGCTAAAGACCATTGTCCGGGATTTGAATCCAGGACATTTCTGATGAGAGGTCAGCTAGTTATAGCAATTTGATTGTGTATGCTTTTGAGCAAGATTTTTTTCCATATAAGTTTTTATATCGATGGAAATTGTCTAAATTTGTTAATTATATATGCTTGAAGGGATTACTTTTTGACCTAGTGATATGCGGTCTTGCTACTTTAAATGCTTTAAAAATTACGTATTTTTTTGTCTACATTTTTTCTTATTTAATTATTAAATTGTTATTAAATTGTTAGTTTTTTAATTGATTTCGAACGACATATCCGACATTTGTTAAAATTTTTTGTGGGATGAAAGCCAATGCTCACTAGGTGTAATTTGTTCCTACCATTTTTGAGATATTTCGCATTTAAAATATGTTTTCTACAAATTCATGCTTAAATGTACTATTTGTAAGGAATATAGAAAAAAGGAATTTTTCGAAAACGTATAATTTTAAGCCGATCAATTCTTGTGTTTTGCTAATACGGCACACTTTGCGAGCAAAACACATTAAATAATAACGAAAAATAGAAAATGTCAAAGGCAATGCGCGAACAGAGTTCTTTTTATCTTTTCTCATTATTTAAAATAAGAATATTTTTTTTAGCATCCTAAGGAAAAATACATCATTTCGAATAATTTTTGTCCTAATAGATCGAGTTTTCAGGTACTAAATGAAGTGGAAAATATTAAAGTTGAACAAAATTGAATAGTTTCCAAGTTATAAATTTTCAAAAACGTTTTAATTTTAAATTTTCATTTCCCATGCACTGCTCAACCAATCTCGTCCACATTTTGAACTTTCTTGTTAAAAATTACATAGTTTTAAATTATGCAAAAATTTACAAATCTTACAATCCAAAATTATTTTGACTATTATTAATTAAAAAAAAAATTACTTTTCGGATAGAAATTTTTTTAGATAAACGAGTTTTTTTAAGTTAGTGCAAAAATTGATTATTTTGCTAAACAAATTCCAGAGTCATGGTGAAAAATGAAAGAAGAAAAAGGAATATTAAAAACAAATGTCCCAAACTTTCGACTGCTTTTCTAACCAAACTATTGGGACTACATTTTCCTGATTTCGACAACCTGCCATATTTTGATAGCCGAAGATTCTAATCTGTCGGAAGAAAAAGAATGAGTATTCAGTAAAAGTGTTTTTTGTATTTCTACTTTCATTAATTAATTAATAGTTAGTGCTGAATAATTGACAAAATTGTGGTAAACTATTATAATCGACACAGTATTAGAATTCGTTCATTTTATTTTATAAACGTCGCTGAAAAGCCGACCCAATTTAGGGTTTACGACTACTAATGTTCAACTCCGTAGCCTTGTAAATTTGAATCCTATCCAGAAGACAAGGGAACTCTTAGATCAAGCGTTGGGAGAAATTAGCCTTCGTGGAGGACTTTTTGATGGAACTAACCAGCATTTGCGTTGCATGGAGAGGAAAACCACGAGAACCTCCCACGGTTAGTCAGACAGCAAAGGGACTTTAATTCATGATCTTTCTACTACTGAGCATAAAGTCAGCATTGTGGTCGGTGCGAGCCGGGTGCGGAATTCGTATCGACCAGCAATCGCTGGGATTTGAACCCGATTCATCCTATTGAAAGGCGAACGCTCTATTCGCTGAACCACAATTGCTCTGAATCCGTTTATAAGAATAAAAAGTATTCAAGGTAACTGTAAACATATACCATGTTTCTAAAACATAGAGAACTTAACTTCCAGGATCTGATATACAGCTATAAAGTACATATTTACCGATGTATGTTTCATTGCAGGATTAGCTAATAGGAGTGGCACGCGTAAAAGCTGTGCCAGCTGTTCTCTGTTTACTCCAACCACTTTCGTACTTATCTTACAACTGTTGGCGCAGCTTTTACATCTATGATTATTTATGATATCTTTTCCTCAGCTGCAGTTATCATACATTTTGAATACATCTTAAATATGCTTCCTTGAATTTTGTTTCTGGCATTAAGATTTAGAAGCTCTAAAAGTTAGGCGCATTTGCATAGTTTGACATTTTTGATTTCGTTGAAAGCATAATTCTGTTCCCAGTCTTATTCTCGACGAGAGCTGTAATTCTGGGCACTATAAATCAGTCACCGCTTCATGTTACCGCGATTCTGATATGAAATTAGATATGTATCCACTGTGAATTGAAATTCAAATATATTTTAATGACTAATATTATACAATAAATTTTAATTCTCTCTATTTGCACTATTCTTTTTATTTAGCCAGCACTTTGTATTAATGCTAGGGGTTTAAGCTCCCTTTTCACTGCCGCTTACCAATCCCGATGACAGCTTTGCAATGATTGTTGTTTCTCGGCGGAAAACAGATTTTCTACTGAAGTTAAAATTGAGTCGCGATGGCTCAGGGGATAGAGCGTTCTCTTTCCTATGAACCGGGTTCGAATCCCAGACATGGCGCGTCGAAGCGAGTTCCGCGTTCGGCTTGCACTAACCACAGTGATGTAGTGAAATATCCTAGTGGTAGACGGATCATGAGTTAGAGTCCCCTTGCCGTTAGGCTAACCGTGGAAGGTTCTCTTGATCTTCCTCTCCATCTAACGCAGTGTTTCTTAACCTTTTTGATGTAATGGACCCCTTTTAAAATTTTTTAAGAAGTCACGGACCACCCCTCTGCGAAAAAAAAAATAATTGCAAATAACATCAATTATTAGAGATCATTTAATTTTATTATTTTAATAGTATACAAAAATTTTAAAATTAAAATTTTTAATGTGAAGGTTGCTGCTGCTTTTCCTTACTTAACAAATTGAATTGGGGGATGGTTTTCAACAAAGCAAACGGGCATATCATGTTCAACATTCAATCGATTTCGATGTTATGTTTTTATTGTCACAATTGTGGAAAATCCCGCTTCGCAAAGATACACTGTAGCAAACGGAATTATAGCTGCCATAGTTCGATTTACAAGCAATGGGTAGGCTTCCAAACGTTTTAAAAATTAGGAGTAGTCAGCGGACCCCCAAAATATAACTCATGGACCCCTTAGGGGTTCATGAACCACAGGTTAAGAAACCCTG
>NC_092213.1:83539935-83564868 GCF_043381705.1 Parasteatoda tepidariorum | reverse complement strand
ACAGATGGACTCACATTTAGCCATCTGGCCACTTCTGATTGACTCTGCCCTGCCTCTAGTCTCCCGATGGCTCTCCATCGTAGTTCTTCAGGCAAATGATGCCTAGAGGTCATTATTACGAATTGGCTATCTCAGATTTTCAATGTCGCAATCACAGTAAAATTTGTGTGCTTTCTCTCAAACTTGGACTTTTATGCTCCAGGCAGATGACGTAAGCCGAGTGCAGCGCCACTAATTTGCATATTGCAATTTTACTCAGCTACTCTTAGTGGACAACATATGCAAATTTTGCACGGTTTGGCTTACTTTTGAAAGAGCTATCGCTATTTTTGTGAATTTTCCTTAATTTATGATAACCAGTGTATATATATATATATATTTCAGTTTTCTACTTACGTTCCCGTAAAAGAATACTGATATGATATGTTGATAACGCTATTTGTATTATTTTAAGAAATATCATAGCAGTGCAATAAATATTTCGGAAATTAGAACTTTGTTTTCAGATAGACCCCTTAATTAGATCTCGTTTCACAATTTGAGCGGAAAATTTTTTTCTGTAATTTTTTTATTTGTCTATTCTACATTATTATTTTCTGTTCACTACTACGTGTAAATGATATTCCTTGAAATGAAATAGTAAAAAATATTCGGTCTGAAATACATAGAAAGAAATGAAAAAGAAAAAATGAAAAGAAAATTGAAGTGAGGTTTATAATGGATCTTATTTCACAGCACAAAATATAATTTAGTATCGGTTAACGTAATGTCCGTAAAGTTAGTATCCGTTTAATAAAAGATTTAAATCGATACTAATATTACTGGATATTAAGTATCAATTTAAACCCAAAAATTTATACTTAATATCAGAAATATTAGTAGCAATATTACAGAAAAGTTAAAATTTAAGTCTAAAATTTAATTCTTAATGTCAGCAATATTAGTACAATGTTTACTGATATGAAGTATCAATTATATCTATTTAGAGCCAATCGATTTAATATCGATAGTTTTAATTTATATTGACTCTAAATAAAAAAAATTGCGCATCAATTAAATTATTTTGGTGCAGATGTTAATTTATTATACCATTTTCATCATTATTTTATATAGAAATATCAGCGACCGAAATATTTTTATAAAAACTAATCGCGTTTATAATGAACCACTATTATACGCTACTCTTCAACTTGTTAAATTAAATTTTTTTCTGATATATAAAAAAATTACTTGCACAAAGCACTTGAAGTAGAAATTCTTTCAGCATTAATTTTTAAAAGTTAAACAAGCTTTTTAATTTCGTTTCCTCAAATTTAAATAATAATAAAAAAATAAAGATGTTTTGATTTAATCAATTTTTTTAGTTTGGTGTCGCCATCTGTTTACTATTACTTTAACTAAAATATATGTTTTTAGTTTAATTGTTGGTAAACATATAGCAACACCGTATCACCAGGAATTTAAAAACATATATATATTTGAGTAAACTTAAGTAGTTTTAATCGGCAGGTTTTAATTAGTAATTTTATATTTAAGGTATCAACTTACATAATGAAAGCAAAGATTGAGGTAGATTTATTCAATTATTAAGAATACATAATGCACATTGAACGAGAGTAGTCCAGTCATTCTTAAAGATTTTGAAATGAAAAAATTTTCAAATATAATTCTTTTTAAAGTACTCAAGTTATTAAACAAAAATTTCGAGAGAATATTTAGATCGCTAAAATAAAGCCCACTATTTAGTTATGTTATTCTAGCTTGAAAACTGCGGACATATCAGAGAAAATTAAATTATCTCACGAATAAATTTAACACTCCTTTTAAATTTTTTTAAGGATTTAATTTTTTTAATTTAATTTTTTAATTTTTTTTTTGAAAAACTTGCTTAAATACGTAAATGTAACTCGGAAAAGTACAGTCAGCACAATGCCCAAAATAAAAGACGTAAGTTGTTCACGCCGTAACATAAATATTAACTATAAGAGTCCTATCTAAAACAATAAAAAATATTTAATGAAAGAAGAATTTGATGGCTTTTATTTATACTGAAAAGACGGGCAATATGCGTATTTTTTGATAACCATTGAAATAGGTAAATAAACACCAACATTTTAGATGTAATAACTCTAAAACTAATTCGAAATATTAATAAAAAAAAAAGTCAAAATATTTTTTACAAATCGGAAAATCCAAAAATTTAATATAAATAATAAATTAATATTTAATATAAATAAATAAATACAATAAAACACGAAGAAAGGTAAGAAAAACAATAAGTTTCATTTATTGCGCTTAAGCTGCAAGTAAACAGAACTTACATATTAGAAACAGAGAAAACATATTTTGTAATCTGGCAATCTTTCTGCGAAGACATCTTTAAATCATTCTTGAAAAATTTCCCGTTCATGTAAGTAGATCTGATTTCGCTACTCGCTTTATAATCCATTTTTTATACTGTTTTTTTCTTTTTCTTTTATTTTATTTTCTGTCTTTACATGTTATTTTTAATTATTTTTACTTTTTGTGTTCTATTTTATTTGTTGTAACTTTTGTAAAAATTTTTTTTGAGTGCTCCTCACACTATTGTATTAATATATTTTGCTTTGGCTTTATTGATACGATATCAGAAAGCACTCTGTTTTGCGGATATAATCGTGTGGGCTGAAGAAAAGATTATATCTTTTTTTTCCGGCTTTTTTTCCGGTTTTTTAATTAACATTTCATTTTTTTTTTTTTTAATGAAATGTTGTTTGTTATTTTTTTTACTTATTATTTCCCACCCCCTTTTTTTCATCTGTCTATAATTTTTCTTTGTTTTATATTCATTTTGAATTTTATATACATATATATACATACATATATCTATCTATCTATCTATCTATCTATCTATCTATCTATCTATCTATATATATGTGTGGGGGGGGGAGTTAGTGCAGCATAAGATGAAATAACGACGATGATTTAATAATAAACTTAATATTTAATAGAAATAAAAGGAAATACATTTAAATTTAGAAGTGACATGGTTGGTGTGAGCTGCCTTCACGCAGTGGTCTCTGGAATGCATGTGTACAAGAAATTAAATTGTTCTATCGAAGAAGTTCAGAGTTAATTATAAATTCGGGAGTTCCCCATCGGGACTGGTTGGCGCCTCTCAATGACAAAAAGGATGACGCAACTATCTTAAAGTATTACGTGATGTCTGACGGCTTACGCAATCTGTCGAGATATTACACCATAATACTGTAACAACAGCTCCAGAGATCGGTTTTTTTCTGAAAAATTTTTTCTCTCTTCGAAAAAAATTATTCTGCCCATATTTATGGGTATTGGAAACTTCTCTGTGAGGCATATTTTTAGACGTAATGTAAATGTCTAATTCTAACTCGACAGGATTAAACCAATTTTCACCTTGACGTATTAAAATATGACTGGCCATCTCTTTATTTAATGTCTCGATTATTTTATCGGATATGATTAAGTTGCATAATGATTTAAATGTTTCAAATTTACGTAATTTGCAATAATACTCGAAATGTGAATTTAAGCGAGTAGCAAATTGAATCGATGTTTCTTCTTTAAATTTTGAGCCATTTTTAAAGTTATTCAAACATTCTTGGGGAGTTTGTTGAAATTCGCGCAATATTAAAGCTTTTAATTTTTCATAGTTTTTTAAATCATCTTCAATGTAAACCAAGATTCTGTTTGCTTTTTCACCTAGCATATTAATTAAGATTTCGTCTTTAAGCCCCTCATTTATGTTTTTCGTAGTGAATGCTCTTTCCAACGATGAAAAAAGTTGATTAAAATTTTCAGGTTTCGATGGAACTGGAAGAGATAGAGTTTTAATGCTATGAATTAGATTCTCAATGTTTGTTTCGGGTGTATCGTTTATTGTTTTGGGTTTATTGTCAATTTCAAATGCTTTGTTTTCAGCCTCTAATAAAAGCATTTCTTTCTCGAGTCTTTCTAATTTTAGTTTTTCTAACTCAACTTGAATTTCGCTTTGTTTAAGTTCCCTGTCCGCTGTTTGTACTCTTTCTTCCACGGCCTTAGTTATTAAATTTTTGACAAATTCTGTATCATTCTTAAATATTTCGGTGGATTCAATTTTTTCTTTTAATTTAACGATATTATCGCTGCTGTCTGCGATGCCTCCTATTTCCTCAAATACTTTTACTAGGTCTTCTTTCTTCGAATTTTTATGCATTTTTAAAATTGAAAATTTTCTACCTTGATTGAAGAGACTCACAGTGTCCAATGGTAATCCAATATTTCGTTGATTCAGACCAGATGATTAATCTCGCTTCCCTTTATGGTACATCCAAGGATTTCACAACTGCACTTCCCCGGAAAAGTTGACTGCCCTTCTGATTTGCACAAAATAATCCAATAATTTCAGGATCTTTCAGGATGATTCGAAAGTTTCAGGAAAGTTTTCTGTCCTTCACGACAGATTCAGTTATTGCTGACTTTTTGCTGCACTTCTCCTCTCCTGACCACTACTGCTCCGGAAAATTCGTGGATTCCAACTACCCTGCTCGGCAGATTCAAGACGGAATTTTACACAGGAGCAACATTCGAGCGAATGCTAATTTGAATGTTCCGCGAGCGTAGAATTTCGGTGAACAATTCGGGGATTCCCCTATACGGGATTTAAAACAGGAACAAAATCTACAGCTCCTACACGAGAGTAGAATTTCACTTTTCGGTGAATATCCCCTTATTGTGATTTCAAAAGCTATTTGGCTGAAAAATCCCCTGTTCGGGATTTCAAAGTTCAGAAATAGTTNTATATATTCGATTATATGGTTCGATTACAATGTTTGATAATTATCTAATTATTTCCATTATTTAATATAGTTGTTGGGAAAATTCTGAAATGTAAAGCACTGAAATATTTACATGATTTTTAATAACGTTATTTTGAATGGTAAAATACCAAATTTTAACGGAGTCGTTTGAATAGTTCTTAAGAAATTTAATTATTTTCCAGTATTGATTTCATTAAAATGTATCATTTTGTGAAAAATCGATGCGAGCAGTGCCCAAAATAAAAAGCTAACACTCTGAACAAACTTTTGAATCAATCACAATAGTACGAGAGTCTAACTTACTGTGGTCGGTGCAAGCCGGGGGTAGAATTCGTATCGACCAGCCATTGCTGGGATTCGAACCCGGGCACCTCATCAGAAGGCGAATGCTCTATCCTTTCTTATTATGGTTATTAATATGGGTAAACAATATTCTAAGACACAAAATTAAAAAAAAATGCTTCCTTTTTCGGACTAAACATACGTTTTCTTTCGCCTACTTCGGATTATACCCACTCAAAATATCTTGGAGATGTCGGAACAAGTTATCTCATAAAAGTAATATTTTTAAATTTCTTCTGAACTATTCAACACATATCCTTCAAATTTTAGATTTTGTCAATTAAAATTACATACAATAAATTGATGAAACTTTAATCAGTTAACAGGTCATTTAGGCACTTTATTTACATAGCACTAGAGCTGCACAATCAGCTGTTATCGACGGTCTGGGAAACATCTGTGAGGATGATCCGAAAACATGCCATCGCAATTTTGATCCTCTACAAAGGGGATTTCTCCCCTGCTTTGGCAGCCCGATGGCCTGCGAGAAGTCGAGCTCTTCATGATAGATCAGTTTAACGAGGACCGATACCGCGCTACCTCGGATCCTACGCAGGCCATTCATCCGCTTACTGATTACGCAAGGTGATCACTCATCCGCTTACTGACCGCAGCCAGTAATGCTTGACCTTGATGTTCTACTGGGAATCGTGTCTTTACGATTAGTTCACTGCGGGACGTAAACAGGCCATCAGTCAGTTACTTTCTCTGTTTCATTTAGTTGCAATTACTGTCATTCTTTATTCTAACAATATTTTGTCCCGCAGTGGACTGATCGTTAAGACACGGTTCCCAGCAGATCACCGAAGTCAAGCATCACTGGCTGCGGTCAGTGTGCGGGTGGGTGACCACTTGGATCAGTCTACGTAGGGATCGAGGGTGTGCGGTATGGGTCCTCGTTAAACTGTGCTACCGTAAAGTGCTCGACTTCACACGCAGGTCGTCGGGCTACCGAAGCGGGGGTGTCATCCCCTCCGCAGAGGATCAAAATTGTGATGGTATGTCCTCGGATCATCCTCCGGGATGTTTCCCAGACCGTCGCCAATAGCCAATTGTGCAGCTCTAGTGCGACGTAAATTAACAACAACATCTAACAATATTTTGCAACTTAAAGGCCATTTGCTTATAGCTTGCACATTGTCCTGTATAATTAATTGTGCCAATTCATACTGAGGATTATAACAGGTTAGTGTTGAAATTATTTTAAAAATAGAGGCCGAGGTTAATCAATTTTCCAAATTGATATGTTGAATGTTTTTAGCACTATAAAAAATTTGAGGAGACATCGAAATGCAGAAATGATTATTAAAATCATGAAACAAATAGGTAAATAAAAAAAAACTTTTTATCTCGCTTTAGCTCGACTCCCCCCCCCCTACTTTGAAAAATAACTGCTTAAATCTAAATTTATTTAAATTTCATTTAAATTTCAGTAGAGTATCTCTTATTGAATCGATACTAATGTTAATAAATTTTTTTCCCCTAATTTTTACTCTTAAAAAAAATTATCCCAGAATGGTTCTACAAATTAAATTATGTAGGTCAATTCAATTGAAAAAAAAAAGGTTAAAACATTGAGAAACTTGCCAGATTACAAAATATGAAAACAGAAGCTTAAATAAAGTGATCTCTTATGACACGTTCTTACTGCAATACTGAAGTGCGTTTACTTTGATATTTACCTTGTTATTTTCCCGAAAATGGATGCGCGCAAGGTAAAAATATTATGCTTAATNTGAAATTATTTTAAAAATAGAGGCCGAGGTTAATCAATTTTCCAAATTGATATGTTGAATGTTTTTAGCACTATAAAAAATTTGAGGAGACATCGAAATGCAGAAATGATTATTAAAATCATGAAGCAAATAGGTAAATAAAAAAAACTTTTTATCTCGCTTTAGCTCGACTCCCCCCCCCCTACTTTGAAAAATAACTGCTTAAATCTAAATTTATTTAAATTTCATTTAAATATCAGTAGAGTATCTCTTATTGAATCAATACAAATGTTAATAAACTTTTCCCCCTTGTTTTTACTCTTAAAGAAATAATCCCAGATTGGTTCTACAATTTGAATGATATAGGTCAATTCTATTGAAAAAAAAGGTTAAAATATTGAGAAACTTGCCAAATTACAAAATATGAAAACAGAAGTTTAAATAAAGTGATCTCTTATGACACGTTCTTACTGCAGTACTGAAACGCGTTAAATTTGTTATTTACCTTGCATTGCTCCGAAAATGGATGTGCGCAAGGTTAAAATATTATACTGGATAATTTAAAAGTTTATAATTATTACGGTTGATATTTAATAAATTTTTTTTAATGATTTTAGATATATATTTAATAATAAAGTTGATATATATATATTAATAAAATTGACTACTTTTTCCCTAATATATGCCGCTTTTCTATTTCCGAAAGTACAATTATAACAGGAGCTTTCCCGTAAGAAATCGAAATTCGAGTGCATCGAAATGGAACGATACAGACTATTATATTGGTAGAAAAAACATTCTTTCATTTCTTTGTGTATGCTTCCTAAAAAGGATCTTTGCTTGTCAAGATGAGAAAGATCTATCTACTTGAACAAAAAAACAAAACAAAAAAAATTCTTTTTTATTTTATTTTTTGATTCGGCAGCATCTTTTATATTGCAGCACAGAGTAAAGATGGCTAAGCTGTAAGCAAACAATTCACAAACGATTGTGCTGACAGAAGCAGCCAATATTTCGAAGCTCTTTTTTGCGCTATTAACTAAATTTAAAATGTTTTATTCTTTTAATACGGACAAGCTCGTTTTTTACGAGTCCGGATTTAACGAGGACCTTTTCTTGAAGTGGCTAGTTTGATTTTAAAAAAGTCGATATTAAACAAACCTGTTACGAGCATTACTCGTATCTAAGAAGTGTTTCTTCCTTAATTTCTTAAACAGGAAGGTACCTATTTATAACCGTCGTTGAACAGCAGACCCAATTTTTGGGTTTACGACTACTAATGTTCAACTTCGTAGCCTTGTTATTTTGAACCTAATCCTGAAGGCAAGGAAACTCCTTGATCAAGTATTGAAAGAAATTTTGCCTTCGTGGAGGATATTTTAAGGGTACTAATTAGCATTTGCGTTACGTGGATGTGAAGACCGCGAGAATCTCCCACGGTTAGCCTGACGGCAAGGGGACTCTAACCCATGATCCGTCTGCCATTGAGGATCTTTCACGTCAGCACTGTGGTCGGTGCAAGCCGGATGCGGAATTCGTATCGATCCACCATCGCCGGGATTCGAACCCGGCTCACCTCATTGGAGGGCGAATGCTCTAAAGGAAGCTGTCAGAAAAAAGATGAAGAAAGATTGAACTGTTGGTGTAAATTTCATACATTTCAATATAATAAGAACACTCCATTATATTGGAATTCATACGAAAACCGTATAAGAAGAAACAATGCAAAGTTTCACATTCGAATTTTCATGAATCATTGAATTGAAATAACTAACTTAAGGTGTTGCTGCGCAAACCATTGGATAAACTCTTCACTTACTGTTGTTCAGGTTTCTTTTTGGCATCTTTCTAAAAAGCAGTATCGGACAGCAATCGGGTAAAGTCCGCATTTAAAGACACGAAATTTGCCATGAAGTTGTAAACTTTTCTGAAATTTCTAAGTGTTTGTCATGATGCATTGTATGCCGAACGTCTTGTATTTCTAACAAAATATCAAGACCAAAAATAAATAAAAAACCCAATATTTATTTCCGGTAGTGTACATAAAAATAAATTAGAAGATGTTAGCTGTTTTCAAGCGTTTTCTAGTTGATTTGTAAAATACTTGTATTGACTGTATTTTTCACTTAAAGAAAATATTTATTTACATTATCGTTATTATAAAAAGAGGTATTGATATCCTTCGTACGGCAAAATGGGAATCTTTATAAATGGGATTCTCTTTAATTTTCAATATAAATTTCCCAAAAAAATGTTAGAGTCGTCCGTGCTAATATCTGTTAGTAATTCTATTTTTTATTATTCCAATAAACATTATTATTAATAGCAGTGAAGAGAACATTTTAAAGTTGAATAGAAAGAACCTCCCCAAGTTCCATGTCTGTCAATTGTTGGTCGATTCGAACAATACTTTCGGATCGCACTGAAGCATAATAACTCCTGTGGGAGTTGGATCTTATTTTTCTTGTTGTCAGGCTAACCGTGGGAGATTTTCGCGGTTTTACTTTTCATGCAACGAAATTGCAGGCAAGTTGTCTTACAACGTATTCCATGAAAGCAAATTTAAGCCAGGAATTCTCTTGTCTTCTGAGTTGGTTTCAGCATTAGAGTGCTACAGAATGGGACAGTGATGGTCGGAAACCAAAAATAGAACTGAGTTTCATTGGGTGTGGGATTCGTTTACAAAGTCATAAAAAGAAAATAAATAGACAAGTCAAGCATCACTGGCGGCGGTCAGTGTGCGGGTGGGTGAACACTTGGATCAGTTTGTGTAGGGACCGAGGTTGTGCGGTATGGGTCTTCGTTAAGGTCGTCGAGCTGCCGAAGAGGGGAGTGCCACCCTATCTGCAGAGGATCAAAATTGTAATGGCATGTCTTCGGATCATCTTAAGGGATGTTTCCGAGACCGTCGCCAATAGCCCATTATGCAGCTCTAGTGCGATGTAAATGAACTACAACACGAACTACAACAAACTGATAGATATTTGTTTACTACGCCATGTTTTCTTTACAACTCAGAGTCGGTGTATCGGGACGACTGGTGCACGTTGTAGCAAGATTCTACTTATTTCGGTAGGTAAATGTTTTAATTAACTAAAATTCATTTCTTTTGTGCTATCTTTTTAAAATTTGGTTGGCGGTATAAAATGTTTAGAGGTAAGTCAAAAAATAACCTACTTCAGGTAAATAGCTTTGTTATGGAAAATAACAACCTTGGTCTGCATTTGAGAGCTTTAAAAATACCTGAAAATAGTGCAGTCATCCTCTGCTTTTAAAGAAAAAAAAAGAAATAGAAAGAATGAAAATAGGCATTTTGTTTCTATAAAACACCTACTTTTGGTGCAACCTTCTACTTAAATTTAGACCTAGTGAAAATAGCAAAATATGGTAAAATTGAGCTCCATTTTATGTAGCCAGGAATTGAATACCAATTTTTTGTGCAACATGGCTCGGGATTTTTAACAATGAAAATCGATACATAAAAATATATAGAACGATACATAATCAGATAGTAAGGGAACAAAATTGAATATAATTGTTTTATAAATACTATTAAAACAAAAATATATGTTATCGAAAACAGCCGAAATTTGTTTTTATGCGTACTTAACGGTGAAAATACGAAGGAAAGAAAAAATCCATAGTTTCACGCTTGTACAAGTCATTACGTGTTCTTACAATGAAGGTTATATCAGAAATTAAAACTTTTTCTAGATCATTTACTGGGAGGTTTTATCAGTACCCGTTTTTAACACATGTAAGTAACCTAATAACGCGGGAAAGAGAAGACGATCATTAGATAATCTGTGAATAAATAAAAAATTATTAAGCAAAAAATAAAGTGTCAGAGAATCAGAAACAAAAAGAAAGAACTTATTTATGATTCAACGAATCAATGAATTAACGTATCAATTAAAGAGCGAATCAGTTGGCTAATGAACCATTGAATGAGGACGAGAATTCATTCATTTATTGATTTGGTGATTCGTCAATTTATTAATTCGTATAGTCTCCCATTTTTTCACTTATTTTTTTCCTGTGTTTGCGGATTCGTTGATTTGCTCATCGTTGATCGAAACACGGATTGATTAGTCCACAGATTCATTCAATTACTAATGAACTGATTTGTTCATTTATTAATTACTTTCCAGCTTTCATTTTATTTTAAACATAAAAATCGCTTTTATTTGCAAATCGGTATTGTGCGAGTCATATGAGTAGATTCAATAGTAAATATGAGAATGTGAAGATAGGTTTATTTTGTAAATCTACTGCTTCCTTAGAATAAAAGAAACATAAAAATGTCTTGGTTACACATATTTTTTAAAAAAAAAAATCTGTTTTTTTCTTCTTTCAAATTTAGATCTGGTGAATTCCATAACGTTCTCATGTATTAGTTACAGTAGAAGTTTGAGAAACAGCACGTGATTATTACCTTATACATTAAACATTCTAAAATGTGAATTCAACACATTCTTTTAAATTTTATAAGATTTCTAACAATGTTTTATAAAGAATATTTTGTGTTTCCTTCCATAGATGGCGCTAGCTTACAGTTTGGATTAAATTGTGTGCGAGTTAAGAGGATGTACAAAATTTTTTATTTCTCACTATAGCTGAAAAAATCCAAAATTGGGGAATGAATTTGATGAATTTCATTTGAACCAGATATGAATTTGATGGGAGCAGTGATAAATGATTTGATAAAAACACTAGGAACAATATAATATTTGAAACTACTATACGTTTACAATATCAAAAAAAAAAGTTATACTTTTTTTTATTTGATTTAAAAATTAGTACGCCATTTTTTAAAAATCTGGGATAGCTACAAATATGGGTAATGATCAGTCTTTCGCACTTCACCGGATGGAGCCTTCAAATCCGTGAAAACATCAGATAAAAATACATCTTTAGACAGAGATGGGCATTTGTCATTCAGAATAATGAATAAAGAATGATGAATAATTATTCAAAATCTGAATAATGAATGATGAATAAAGATTTATTCATTAGTCAGAAATATTTTGAATAAAGAATAAATCATTCATTATTCCTTATTCAGTATCCTTTATTCATTAGTCAANTCTATAAGCATAGATGTCAACTGCTCCGGACACGCCAAAATAATTAAAAAAACATTAAATAACAACTAAGTAAATTTTGCAAATATAAAGTGGTAAATTATAGAAGACTACGAATTATTTAGAAATGGTGGTGGATAAAAATCTACTAAATTGAATTTATTAAACCAAGAATCACAATTGATAAACTACCACTTTAAAATATATATTTGTTGTCCGGAGCAAGTTGGCATCTCTGTAAGTGATGTTATATGTATTCGTTCATGCGTCAAACTGACGCGTGTTCATAGAGATAGGTATATAAGAAACGTCCGTAAACCTAGTGTTAAGGTAAATAGCTTTGTTATGGTAAATAGGTGATTCGTAATATGGTGATTCGTCAATTTATTAATTCGTATAGTCTCCCATTTTTTCACAAATTTTTTCCTGTGTTTATGTATTGGTTGATTTGCTCATCGTTGATCGAAACACTGGTTGATTGGTCAGAATATTCATCCAATTACTAATGAACTGATTTGTTCACTTATTAATTACTCCCCTGCTTTCGCTTTATTTTAAACATAAAAATCGCTTTTATTTGCAAATCGGTATTCTGCAAGGCATATGAGTAGATTCAATAGTGAATATGAGAATGTGAAGATATGTTTACATTATTCATTTTATATATATACTGTATCTTTAGGATAAAAGAAAAATAAAAATGTTTTAGTTACACATATTTTTTTAAAAAATAATCTTTTTTTTTTCTTCTTTCAAATTTAGATCTGGTAAATTCCATAACGTTTGAATGGATGAGTTACAGTTGAAGTTTGAGAAACAGCACGTGATTATTACCTTATACATTAAACATTCTAAAATGTGAATTCAACACAGTCTTTTAAATTCTGTAAGATTTCAAACAATGTTTTATAAAGAATATTTTATGTTTCCTTCTACAGATGGCGCTAGCTTACAGTTTAGATAAAATTGTGTGCGAGTGAAGAGGATGTACAAAATGTTTATTTCTCACTTTAACTGAAAAAATCCAAAATTGGGGAATGATTAGCCCAATTATAAATTTGATGGGAACGAAATCTTATAAACTATTTAATAAGAACACAAGGACTAATATAATATTTATAACTACTATACGTATACAATATCAGAAAAAAAAGTTATACATTTTTATTTGATTTAAAAATTAGAAGGCCATCTTTTAAAAATCTGGAATAGCTACAAATGTGTGTAATGATCAGTCTTTCGCACTTTACCGGATGGAGCCTTCAAACCCGTAGAAACACCATTTTAAAATACATCTTTAGATTGTTGTTACAGTTGTATCTGTCCACACAATCGTGTAACCCGTTTTTAATCAAGTCTTATCCATATAATTTATCTTACGTCCTTGCTGTCTCATTGTTTTTATGGGGCGCGGGCAGTGGTGCAGTTTTAATGTATTTTTGAGGGAGGTTAACGCTTACTCATTCTCTCTCTCTCGTCCCGCAGTAGACTGATCGTTAAGACACGGTTCCCAGCAGATCACCGAAGTCAAGCATCACTGGCTACGGTCAGTGTGCGGGTGGGTGACCACTTGGATCAGTCTGCGTAGGGACCGAGGGTGTGCGGTATTGGTCCTCGTTAAACTGTGCTACCGTAAAGTGCTCGACTTCGCGCGCAGGTCGTCGGGCTACCGAAGCGGGGGTGCCATCCCCTCCGCAGAGGATCAAAATTGTGATGGCATGTCTTCGGATCATCCTAAGGGATGTTTCCCAGACCGTCGCCAATAGCCTATTGTGCAGCTCTAGTGCGACGTAAATTAACAACAACAACAACAACTCTCTCTCTCTCTGTATATATATAATATATATATATTCATGCAAATGTTTAAATTACAAAAAATAAATAATGGAAAGTTTTTTATATCTACATCCTACCTACATACGTACAATAGCTCATTTATATTTATATTTATATCCGTCGTTGAACTGCCGATTCAATTTTGGGTTTACGACTACTAATGTTCAATTCCGTAGACTTGTAATTTTGAACTAATTCAGAAGACAAGGAAACTCCAGGATCAGTATCCCCAAAGGTTTTGATTTGTTATGGGAACTTGGAGGACTTTGCGACTAGACAGACTTAACGTACATCAGTCATCATTTACAACATCTTCGGCCGGCGGGAATCAAACCCACGAAATCTTGGACATGGACCCAGTGCCCTACCAACCAGGCTACCCCAGCCTTTACAGTAGCTCATTAATCAAGTTATGTATAATTTCGGAAAGGGTTTTATCCCCCAAACCCTCCCCAAAACAACACCACTGGTCCAAGGAACCTTCTGAGCCATAAAAAAAGTTTTTTTTCTGCTCTTTCGCACTGCTAGCTTCCTTTAAGCGTTTGAAATCCAATTATTCTCAAACATTATAAAAAAGATGCCCCCTTAATAAATCAGGCAAAACGGGATTATCATTCACAGTACTAATAGAATTTTATTAACTGTCTGAACTTCGTTTCGAAAAAAGGAATCACGCCTCCTTGTACCATTTTTGTCAAAATCGTCATTCTTTTCACTTGCTATTTTTCTTCTTTAGTGAATGCAATACTCCTTTGTAGCTATGTACAAGGGTGACTTAGGAAAAAGAAGCTCTACATGGACTATCTGGTCAAAAGTATCCGGATGACCAGTGGCATGGACTTAGAGAACAAAATAAAAGCGCCGAACCAAACTAGCAGGTCTCAAATTTTTTATACCATATACATTTGAAATTTCTTATGCTGAATAACATAATCAAACGTTTGTTCAAAATAAGTAAAAAAAAGTATCAAACTTTTATCAATCCGAATAATATATCCCGAAAACTTTTTTCAATAAAAGAGTCAAAGGCTGCGTTGGACCTGGGATCAAACTTCCGATTCGAACTGAACTCATCTCGTCTCATATATGCAGGGTTCTATCCTCAATTCAACGAACCGCTTATAAACTCTGTAAAAATGAGGTAGGTCGATACTTAATTTACTTCGCATTAGAGCTGCTCGCAATGGGCTATTGGCGACTGTCTGGGAAACATCCCTGAGGATGATCTGAAGACATGCCATCGTATTGATTCTCTGCAGAGGGGATGGCTCCCTTGCCTTGGTAGCCCGACGACCTGAGCATGAAGTCGAGCCCTTTACGGTAGAACAGTTTAACGAGAACCGATACCGTACATCCTCGGTCCCTATGGAGGCTGAGCAAAGTGGTCACCCACCCGCTTACTGACCGTAACCAGTGAGGCTTGATTGTTCCACTGGAAACCGTGTCTTTAAGATCAGTCCACTGCGGGACCTGTAAAGATGAAGATAGATTGTAGAAACTAGAGAAGAACGGCACAAAGATACATCTAGGTTTACGCAAGGTCCCACTATCCCAGTGCTTTAAAACGGGGCCTCCCTGGCCGAGCGCTGTCTCCCTCCAAATGCTGTGTAAAGCGTGGAGGTAATGGGTTCGAATCCCACCGTAACCCTGGATGCATTCTTCGTGATGTCTTTCTCTTAATTGCTCCATCTGTCCTTCTACTTGTCAAAGGTTTAAAAGCCTAAATTGAGCTCACAAGCTTGCAAATGCATGCAGGTTTAATAAAGCAATAAAGCGCGCTTTAAAGCGTTAGGGAGGAGAACAATATTCATCCGGTTGTTGTTGTTCTTGTTCATTTACGTCGCACTAGAGCTGGACAATGGGCTATTGCTGACGGTCTGGGAAACATCCCTGAGGATGATCCAAAGACGTGTCATCTCAATTTTGATCCTCTGCAGAGGGGATGGCACCCCCGCTTCGGTAGCCCAACGACCTGCACTTGAAGTAGAGCACTTTAGGGTAGAATAGTTTAACGAGAAATGATACAGCTCACCCTCGGTCCATATGCAGGATGATCAAAGTGATCACCCACCCACTTACTACTGACAGCAGCCAGTGATGCTTGACTTCGGTGATCTGCTGGGAACCGTGTCCTAACGATCAGTCCACTGTTCGACTGAAGGTAGATTGTTAAAACTAGAGAAGAACGGTAAAAAGATATATCTAGGGTTACGTAAGGTCTCACTACCCTCACGCTTTAAAACGGGGCTTCCTTGGCAGAGTGGTATCTCCCGCCAAACGTTATGTAAAGCGTGGAGGTAACGGGTTCGAATCCCTCCGTAAGTATACTTTGTGATTTTTTTCTCTGAATTGTTACATCTGTTGAAAACTAAAATGAGCACACAAGTTTGCAAATGCTTTATATAAAGCAATAGAGCGCTTTTTAAAGCGTCGGGTGGGAGAACAATGCTCATCCGGAACCGGGGCCCTATCATTGTTCATGATTTTAAGTTAGAGGCAAATTTTTACATATCGATCTTGTCCATCAATCGTCAAAGCGCCTAACCGTAACACCTTGCTATTTCACTATTCAAACATTTTACTTACTTTTCTATTGATGATTTTGTTAAATAATAATGTTTCGAAACATTTGAAAGTGGTGCTAAATCATATCACTACTAAGTGAAAATGGCTTGTGAAAAATACGAAACCGATTATGTGCACTGTCTGTGCCGAACTAAATGGAAACTTTAAAGTTTGTTTCTACCAAACCGTTTAGTGATGTTTCAGCTGTTGGAAACGTTAAAAGAAAAAAAAATCAAGAATTTGTATGTTGTAACATATCGATGTTAACATCTAAAATCTCATCGACAGATCTTGTAACTTTAACGTCTTGAATTTTTAAAAAACTCATCTTTATTATTTTTTTTGTTGAAAAAAAAGCGATGGTATTGTGTACATGAATATCCAACACCCAGAACTTATCTACATTTGTAATAGAAGCTCAATACAAAGAATTGATGATAAACTCATCTGCATTTGTAAGAAAAAATAGTAGTATTGTGTACATTAACATCTGAAATTTCCACGTTTTATGGAGTGAAATCTGTGGATTATCATCAAAGTCTTAAATTTTCAAAGATTTGGCTACATTTCCTAGAAAAGGTCGCGATTGATTCTTATTTCTTAAAATTCTAATGACTTTCCACGTTTGTTAGAAAAACTTCAAGGGATTGTGTGAATTAACAACCAAATTTTTTAAAGACTTCTATATTTTCTGGAGAAAATTTTTGTTATGGCTTGTGTACACTAACATCTTGAATTTCCAAACACTTATGTATCGTTCAAGCACTTCAACAACAGTACCGCTGCCCTTATGTGTGATAATTATTCATCATAACGACAATTCTGCCTCTCAAGAAAATCGGAATTAAGGTAAGTACTATGAATTAGCTATATTTCTTTTACGCATAGATCATAACTAGCTGTTAAAAGTCGTATAATATGCTCTGTTATGTAATATATAAATTAAGTCGTTTTTGCTCAAGAAATTTCCGTCAAAAAAAGTCGAAAACATCATGTCATAATGGCTAAATAATAAGACATAATAAAAGAAATTTCAAGCAAAAGAGAAAATTTTTAAATATTTGCTGAGATAACTAAATATTAGGTATTGTTTTTTAGTTGTCCTTCTTATTATTGGTTAAAAATTGAAATTAAATTAGAGCATTGTTTTATCCAAAGTTATAGTCTGAAACAGGCAAAATGTAATTTTGCGATGCACTGCCAATTGAAATATATTTATATCAAATTCTGATTTGAAACTGTATTGTAAAATGATGATCTGTCACACAAGTTTTTGATTTTGTATTCTTTGGAAGTCTATTTAGGTAGTTGATTATATCGGTAACACTGAGTCGCAATGGCTCAGAGGATAGAGCGTTCGCCTTCCAATGAGGAGAACCGAGTTCGAATCTCAGCGAAGGCTGGTCTATACGAATTCCACATCCGGCTTGCACCTACCACAGTGCTGACGCGAAATATCCTCAGTGGTAGACGGATCATGGGTTAGAGTCTCCTTGCCGTCAGGCTAATCGCGGGATGTTCTTGTGTTCGTCCTCTCCATGTAACGCAAATGCGATTAGTTCCATCAAAAAGTCCTCCCTGAAGGCTAATTTCTCCCAATATTTGATCCAGGAGTTTCCTTGTCTTCTGGAATGGGTTCAAAATTACAATGCTGCGGAGTTGAACATTAGTAGTCGTAAACCCGGAAATTGGGTCGGATGTTCAACGACGGTTATAAAATTATAAAATATATTAATAACACTAAAAAGAATAATTCGTTAAATTTTTTATGATCAACGGACAANACAGATAATTAGGGAAATTTCAAGCAAGAGAAAAGACTTTTAATTTCTTGATGAGATTACGGAATATTAGGGATTGTTTTTTAGTTATTCCAATAATTGATTAAAAATTGAAATTAAATTAGAGCATTATTTTATCCAAAGTTATTGTCTGACAGAGACAAAATGGAATTATACCAATGCACTGTCAATTGAAATATATTTATATCAAATTCTGATTTAAAACTGTATTGTAAAATGATGATCCATCACACAAGTTTTTGATTTTGTATTCTTTGGTAGTCTATTTAGGTGCTTGATTGTATCGGTAACATTGAGCCGCGATGGCTCAGGGGATAGAGCGTTCGCCTTCCTATGAGGTGAACCGGGTTCGAATCTCGGCGATGTCTGGTCGGTACGAATTCCGCATTCGGCTTACACCGACCACAGTGCTGACCTGAAATATCCTCAGTGGTAGACGGTTCATGGGTTAGTCTCCTTGCCGTCAGGCAAACCGCGGGAGGTTCCCGTGGTCTTCCATCCATGCAGCGCAAATGCGGGTTAGTTTCATCAAAAAGTCCCCCCCGAAGGCTAATTTCTCCCAATACGTGATCCAGGAGTTTCCTTGTCTTCTGGAATGGGTTCAAAATTACAATGCTGCGGAGTTGAACATTAGTAGTCGTAAACCCGGAAATTGGGTCGGATGTTCAACGACGGTTATAAAATTATAAAATATATTAATAACACTAAAAAGAATAATTCGTTAAATTTTTTATGATCAACGGACAAAAATTTTGCGCTACTATTTATCTGAAATATTCTAGTCATTGTATTTGTTTTCTTTGTCTTATCGAACTATTTGTTTTAAAATAGATATTTTAGCGGAATATTCAAATGTAAGAAGCGGATTATGGGCCGAAGAACCTTTAATTAAAGTTATCAATTCATTTATTGACAAAATGTATGTTGTGTCCTTAACACTTGCATTTATATTGCATTTTTCTAAAGGTTAAATTAGATAACAAACTTTGACCCAAAATTATCTAAAATGATCAAAATCAAATTACTTTTATAACCGTCGTTTAACAGGCGACGCAATTTTTTTGGGATCACGACTACTAATGCTCAACTCCGTAGCTTTGTAATTTTGAACCCAATCCGGAAGACAAGGGAACTCTTGAACCAAGTATTGGGAGAAATTTGCAGTCGAGGAGGATTTTGGGATGGCACTAACCCGCATTTGAGTTACATGGAGAGAAAAAGCACGAAAACTTTCCTGGTTTAGCCTGGCGGCAAGGTGACTCGAACCCATCATCCCTGTACCACAGAAGATATTTTTACGTCAGTACTGTGGTCGGTTCGAGCCGGCTGTGGAATTCGAATCGATCAGGTATCGGTTTGATTCGAACCCGGTTTACCTTATTGGAAGGCGAACGCTCAATCCCCTGAGCCACTGCGGCTCTAAAATAATTGATTAAAATTAACTGATTGATTTTTATTAATTGAATTAATCAAACGTAATCAGAATGCATAATAATGTAATCACAAAATATAAATGCTATGAAAAATCTTTCTTGCAAAGTGAACAGCGTTATAGTAATGTACAGTCTTTGTTATTTTAAATCGAATCAGTTATAAATGAAAACTGTTGCGACTATAAAAAAAAACACTGATTTGAAATTATCTTACTTGCATTTAAGCGAATCAGTCGAAAACGAATGACTGAATCATTGATACACTATTTTGAAAGATCTTCCACAGTTGTTCGAATCGGCTGAAAATGAAAATTGTCTAGTCATTAATAGGCATGGAATGTAAAAAATTTGAGATTTTTTGAGCCCTGAAGTCCGTTGTATTTTAAGGGTATGCATCAAAAATATTTATTTTTTATATATTTAAAGCAAATAATATATATAATAAAAATTAAGTCAATTCCTAATTTGGCCAGCAAAGAAAATTTTTATTTTAGTTACTTTTTATTAAATAATTACTATTTTTCTTCCATATAAAAGTAAAATTAATTCATTAATTTTAATTAGTAATGAATTAATATACGAAAAAACTGTATTAACATCAAGTATCATTTACTACAAGTTTAAAAAAATGTATTTCAACTTGAATGGATTAATAAAAAGTATTTTAATGATTGAAAATTTGAGAAAGATAAATATAAAAGTATAAATTTGGTGACCTGGAGCATACGTGCTACCACGTCATGTTCTTTATTGAATTTATTTGACACAGAGAATATAAAATGATTAAACATTTAGATGAGCTCAATAAACTATTTTCTTTCGTTCAAATAGAACTATAATTTAGAAATTATCACTGTTGTTATTTTTAAAGTATGCGAAAACTGAATCGCTTATAGTTAAAATTTATAACAATGACTAACGCTTAACCGATCAGAAAATTCCATTTCGTTTTTCGCTCATCCCTGTTTAATGAATGAATTAATATTTGAAAAAAAAACTGTATTTACATAAAAAAAAGTACTTTGTTGGCTTTGAAATCTAAACTAGCACAACTTTTTCCCCCCAGAAAGAATGTTCCACGAATATTTCAACACCTACATGTACACCGAATGTTCCTATGTAAACATTCCACTTTACTACACACGTGAATGTTATTATGAAATACATAGATGAATGTTTATATTGAAATGCGAGAATATAAAAACACTATCTTGCCGGACATCCTTCCAAGATTAAGGAGAAAAACATTCTCATCCTTCAACATTTGCCGGATAATCCGGCTTTCCATCAAATCGGGAGAGACCGCCGCGAATTATTCAGTAACTACTATCCTTACCCACCCGCCTACTGCAGCTAATAACCCGGGTGCTGAATTTCACACGCCTTGCCGGACAGTTACACCTCCCGGACGGTTTAGAAATGGGCATATCTTATCATCCGGCTACTCTATGCAAATGTAGCGTATAATGAAATATAGGAGGAAATGGTGTTTTCGCTTAGAATTCAATAATGTGGAACAGTACGAATGAGAAACAATGAATGGAATTCGATCATATTTTTAAATTTCAGAGAGAATGAGGCAATGAATAAAATTCGATTATGCTTTTAAGTCCTGGTTTCGAATAAGACTATGAGTTGGAATAAAGCTACATATTGTAAATTTGGAGAAATAAGACTGAGAAATTCACTGGCGTTAGAAATTAAGGGAATTTGCAGATTTGTTCGATTATCGATCGAACTAATGGACGGATTTTAACGAAATTTGATACGTAAGTACATTGATACAATACAAAACAAATAACCATTCAACAATTGTCATACACGTGCATGATCGTGCGCAACACTCGTTGTAGTCGGAAAGTATGAAACAGCGGTTGCAGAATAAAATAAATTAAAAAAATGGGTCCCCTCTTACAGATATACAGGCCTTGCAGCAAGATTTCATACTTGAAAGAAGGCAGTTTATCATGTCCTGTGGCAATTGGCTTGAATTGTCTTGTGGCAATTTCATATCTTATGTGGCAATACACATGCACGATAATGCTCGTGTATTACAATTGTTGAATGGTTATTTGTTTTGTATTGTATCAATGTTACGCACGTATCAAATGTCATTAAAATCGGTTAAGTAGTTCTGGAGATAATCGACCCAGTCTACAAGTTCTCTTAATTACTTTCACTCAATTTTACTTTCACTTAATTACGTTCACTCAATTTTAATACGAGTTTTAAGTTTCACGTGCATCAATCGTGTTAAAAATGTGTAATATCTAATTCATCTCGAATTGATTCTTTCTCAACCTTTTAGAAATCAATTCAATCGATTCATGCGAAACAGTTGATGGTGATCTTTCGACTGATTTTTTTTCACATCGATTTGATGTTGATACAATTTTCTTATCAATTTAAAGCAATGGTGATGTGTTGATATATTTTAACACTCGTATCACTTAACCTTGCTCCCGCAGTGGACTTATCGTTAAGACACGGTTCCCAGCCCATCACGAAGTCAAGCAGCGATTGCGGCTGCCAGTGTGCGGTTGGGTGACCATTTGGATCAGTCTGCGTATGGACCGGGGGTGTGCGGTATGGGTCCTCGTTAAAACCGTTCTACCGTAAAGTGCTCGACTTCTCGTGCAGGTCGTCGGGCTACCGAAGCGAGTGTGCTATTACCTCTGCAGAGGATCAAACTTGTGATGGCATGTCTTCGGATCACCCTCAGGGATGTTTTCCAGACCGTCGCCAATAGCCCATTGTGCAGCTCTAGTGCGACGTAAAAGAACTAAAACAACAACACTTGGCCTTGATTTGTTTAACTCATATTGATATGACCATCCGTTCTTGATGTAAGCTTTTTGAAGTTTTGAATCACTTCGAATTTTAAAAACATTATTGTGATTTATTTCGAAACGATATTGAACAGCCGAATTGTATAACACTTCTGATTAAATCGATGTTTAACTTCTAAGTCTTGTAATTTCTCAGAAGACAAGTAAATTTTTAGATTAAACTTTGGGTTAAGGTTTAACCCAGGGACAAGTCGTTTCGAATTCAAGATTAACCGATATCAGATTTACAGTTAATCCAGATAAGATTTTCAGCCAATTCAGAAGGCAATGGAACTCTTTGAGTAAATATTGCGAAAAAGTCTTGGTTCAGTGTCGTATGCGTACAAATAAAGATTTGAACGGCAATGGGATACATGCAAGTGACGTAGTGTAGGAATCTTGATCCTGATTGGTTATTGAAACGAGACATTTGTTTACGTTAACTACTGTTCTTTTCAGTCTATTTCGAGTAAGCCAAGCCCGTCAAGTATCAATTCTTTTAAGTGACACATTCTAAATTTTTTAATAAAATTTTTAATTCTTTCACTATATATTTACACAGAGACTTAACACATAGACAGGCATGAAGTCACGTGAAACGTAAGCAAAATAATTATGCATCGAAGTTGCCAGGTACACAAAACAAAAATATATCACGGTTACAATAAAATACTTAAACAAATAATAAATCAAAATTGAATAAAAAGAAGTAGACGTGAAAGAATTATATTTCAGTTGATTCGATGCGCGATACGGCTTTGCATTGAATTAACTTATCAATAATTAACATTCTAACTAAAGTAGAGAAATTTAACTTTAATACACCATTTTGCCGATAAAGATCAGCTGGCGCTGTCGTCTTAGGTCACATGTGTGGGTCTGAGAGCTCTTCTTCTTGAAATGCTAATATCTAATTACCTCTTAAAAATAATATTTTATGAGTTTTATCTACTATTACAGATGTATAGTACAACCTCTTACTCATCGTATTTTATCGTAGGACACCTATATAAAAATTGGAGGTTAAGATATTCTGAAAGCATTATTAAAAAAAAAAATTCTCTTAAATTCAGAATTTAATCATAAAAATTCAGCATTTAGGTATTATTTGGCGGCATATAATATACTCTGAAATATTCATGTCTAATTAATATGCATGAAACAATATAAAATCTGCATGTTCAAATTAGGGCAACAAAAACTGTTCTCAAACATTGACGAATTTTGAGTAGAATTTTCAGCAATGATTCCCTTTGTTGATCATTTAGAATAGATCTCAGGGGAGGGAATATTCTTCTAAACGTTCTGTTCGGAAAAACAATAAATTTTTAACGCTTGAAAAAACACCGGGGAAAAAAAAAACGTCAGATGAAAAATGAAAGTGACATAAACACGGGAACTTCGGAATTCACCCATACGAGCATAATGAAAAAAATATATATAAATATAACTTTTAAAAAATCAAAAGTTCGGAGGGAAAATTTTCAATTTTTTTCGTTCTCCGAAAGGTATGTTTAAAAAACAGAAAGAAAAACACGCAAACAAAACTTCAATCAAGCCCGGGTTAGTTTTTTTTCCTCAACTTTTTTCAGTCCTTAAAAAACTGTGTGCCACCCTTCATCTTTAAAGAATAAAAACAGAGAATAAGTTCTCCTTATAATCAGTGTGAACAGCAAACATTCGACTTTAGTTCTCGAAGGGCAAAGAAAAGTTCTTTTTGAAAAGAACGTCACCTACCCTACGGGGGTGGACGAGCTATTTTGACTTGTAAATTTTGGATGATCTGCATGCACTTCCCAGCGGAAAACAATAAACGTCACAGTTTTTCGAAGCATATCTATTCTATATTTCCATATTATTTCAAATACAAAAGAATAAATATTGTTTAGTTCACAATCTTGATTTATGAACATACTTGACTTACATGAACTTGAATAATATAATACTACTAGGGGGATAAGTCCCCTGTTTGCTGACACCCACCAACCCCGATGATTTCTTCTCAATAATTGCGGTTTTTTGAAAAGAAACAGTTAAAATTATTTAACAAAAAATGTACAGTCCCTGTCTTAGTTATTAGACGCACTATAAGATTCCATGTAAAATCTTAATTTTCAGATGATACTATACAGCTTTATTGTTTTTATGCGGCTGAAACCGGTTTGCACTTGTTTACGTTCGTGTATCAACGGGTTAACATTGTAATGCAATACGTCAAAAATAAATACAAATAGGAAGTATGTAAAAAAATCTCCCGAATAAAACCCCTTTATATGTATGATTAAAAATTAAATTATTGCATAACTCGTGCAAAACATGTAATTATTAAAAAACCACAGTGCGTCTAATAATTTGATCAAATTATAATATATTAATACTAGTGGGCTGCTCCCCCTGCTCGCTAACGCTTGCCAACCCCCGAAAATTGCTACGCAATCAATGCGAAAAAATTCTAAGAATTCAAAACAATTATTCAAATCCATATAAAATTTTTTTTTTTTTTTTAATTAC
>NC_092213.1:83525291-83539893 GCF_043381705.1 Parasteatoda tepidariorum | reverse complement strand
AATTCGTGATATAAATCAAAAATCGTCAAATAAATTCGTAATATATAAATTCGTGAAAAAAAGCGCTTTCGACATAATACTAAAATAGAGATCTATCGACAAAGACTACTCACTTCTGCCTAGCTTAATAGCATGAGATTGCCGCAGCTGATGCTCTCTGGTTATTTCAGTTTCCGTTTTTAAAAGCGCTACATGTTGAGCCACCTCAGCTAGATTTGGCATGTGATATTTTTAGCAGCAATCATGGGTCGATTTGCCGTATAAGAGAAATAGTAACGTTAACAAAACAAAGCAAACGTTGCAACCGGCGGAAAAGAAATACAGCCAAACTTTGGGAGCCACGTAAGAGAATTATATATATTATATAATACCTGTTATAATGAATATTCTATATTTATGTAATATATCGTCTAATTAATACATTCGTAAAATTTATATATCGTCTAATTTAACCAATCGATACACGAACGTAAGCAAGTGCAAACCGGTTTCAGTCGCGTAAAAATAATACAGCTGTATAATACCACCTGATAATAAAGATTTTACATAGAATGTGGGTTAGTTTCTGGTTTAGACAAATTTTCAGGAAAATTAGTGCAAAATTCAGATACGAGGAGCAAAATAAAATTAATTATTAATTTTTTTCTTACTCTGTCCCTTAGGCGTAGGAGAAGGAACATCATATGTTTTATTTTTATGAAAATAGTTTTGTTATTTGAAGTCCAACACTGGACCAATAATTTTATGCTACATACATTTAGGTTGTTTTTCGAAGGCTTTTTTGCTACCTGAAATAACTTTTTGGCATGTTTTTTTTATAACTGTTGCCAGTTTGTTACACTTATTTGTTTATTTATTTTTACACATACATATGCAGGTTTGTCTGTTCATTGCAAAAACTACTCATAGAGCTTTCGCCTTCCAATGAGGTCAGCCGGGTTCGAATCCCAGCGACGGCTGGTCGATACGAATTCCGCATCCGGCTTGCACCGACCACAGTGAGGACGCGAAATATCCTCAGTGGTAGACGGATCATGGGTTAGAGTCCTCGTGCCTTCTGGCTAACCGTGGGAGGTTCAAGGGGTCTTCCTCTCAGTGTAACGCAAATGTGGGTTAGTTCCATCAAAAAGTCCTCCACGAAGGCAAATTTCTCCCAATACTTGATCCAGGAGTTTCCTTGCCTCCTATATTGGGTTCAAAATTACAAGGCTACGGAGTTGAACATTAGTATTCGTAAACCCGAAAATTGGGTTTGCCGATCAACGACGGTTATAAAATGACAAAGAAATGGCTCATAAGGCACAGTCATAATGAAAAACAGCCTGAATTAGAGAAAGACTTCACACATTAGACGGCAATTGAGGACTTTACCTTCACTTAACAGAACATTTAGCTGATCTGGGGGACTGCTTGACCAGCGGGGGCCCCTTACATCTTTCATTACTGTTGGGTCAAATTTTACTTATCTGATTTATGAGAATTCAGATAAGTAATAAGTTTTCATAATTGAAAATATTTAAAATGATGCAAATTGCAAAGAAAAGCTACACTTATATGAAAATGAAACACTGTTAAGTTGTAGATTTTTTTTAAAAACTTTGGTTAAGTTTTAAAAAAAAATCAAGATTGTCAAAAGACTCAACAATCAACAAAAGTCTTAACGAAGATCACAAAGAGCTCAACGCTCATTGTCTCCGTTCATAAGACTTTAAAAATTTTAAATTACTTATAGATTTTAATAATTACCATATAGGTGAGTAGATTACCGTACCATATAGATTTTAATAATTACCATATAGGTGAGTAGATTACCGTACTAAATTTATTTATGACCGTTCCACCTAATTTGTGATGTTTAATTTATTTTAGTTGTTTTTAAATGTAGGCTGTTTGTCAGTTCTAAAATCCAGATAACTCTTTATGGAAAAATGGTAAATACAGTTTAAAATATTTGCTTCGAGTGTAAGATATTGCGATTTTTTATTTATTTTTTTGTTTTCCTTGGTAGGAAGATATTCGGAAAAAGTCTTAGATTGTTTTTCGAATCAAAAAAGGAAATAACAATAAGGAGATTAAAAGTTTTACACCTCTCTTACGTAAACGAGTGGGACTAGGGATAATATTTTCCAGACTAGGGATTGTATTTTTCAGACAGATATGGGACTACAACCATAATTTTGAGTTCAAAAAAATCTAAGTTCCTACGTCTCGAATTGATTGTCCAATGTAAATTTTTTACTTAACCTTGTACATTTTTCTACACGTTTCAGTAATTTCAAGATTGTAAATCTTATGGTTTCTTTTCGCAGCAAAGTAAATTGTAACGTAAAGTTTGAAATCTGAACAGCGGTTGCGTCGTCAACGGGGCTTACGATTTTTAAATGTAAAGAGAAATCACTTATATTGTATTCTTTTTCCACAAAATCATACTTTTCGATAAACAAAAACTACAACAAACTGTTTGAGAGCAGCTATGGCTCGGAGGGTAGAGAGTTTGCCTTCCAATGAGGTGAGCCGGGTTCGAATCCCAGCGACGTTTGGTCGATACGAATTTCGCATCCGGCTTGCACCGACCACAGTGCTGACGTGAAATATCCTCAGTGGCACACGGATCATGAGTTAGAGTCCCCTTGCAGTCAGGCTAACCGTGGGAGTTTTTCATGGTTTTTCTCTCCATGTAACGCAAATGGGGGATAGTAGCATCAAAAATTCCTTGTCTTCTGGATTGGGTTCAAAATGACAAGGTTACGTAGTTGAACATTAGTAGTCTTTAACCCAAAAATTAGATTGGCTGTTCAACGACGGTTATAAAATAAAATAAAACAAACTGTTTGATAATCACTGTTTCATAAACTTTTTATTTTGAATAAATGATCTGTAACAATTGTTCTAAGCATTATATAAAGCTATCGACAAATTTCTCAAAAAATTATTGCAAAATTCGGATACGACGAGCAAAATGAAAGAAAAAAATATGTAACTATAAAAATCTAACTTCAGCGCATGCTAAATCGAAATAATCAATACATTAATATTGATAAAAATGTCAATACCAAATGACAATTTTCTTTACCTTTTTGACGTAAAATATTTTTTCGAAATTTTGTTTTTTTATGGTTCCATCTCATCTTAAATATTTTATGAACAAGTTTTTGTCAAATGGGGAATCAAATTCTTCTCCTTATCTGTGTCTATCCTATTTCCCTTTTATTATCCCTGATAAAAACAACCATTTTCAACTTGGCTTTTCACCCAATCTTTTTTTTTACTTATTTACTTTTTTTTAAATAAAAAACAATCTAAAATTAAAATTTTTTTCACTCTTTCAAGTTTTCTCTTTTGCAACTTCCTGCAGCTATTTTCTTTCTTTTATGTACGCAAAAAATACATAAAATATTTCGCACGTAATTATCTTACGGCTCATAAAAGTTTAACTTTTATCGGCTTAAAAACAGCCATTAATTCAACTACAGTTTTTTTTTCTTCTTCTTCAAAACAAAGGTTTTTCCTGTTTGAAGCATTTTGAAAAATAACAATTTTATCTTTAATTTAATGACTTGAATATGAAAGCAGGAAATATGTATGAAAACTTTAAAATCTATTCTTTGTGGTGATGATCACACTTCTCAGTTACTTTAATCGAACTATGAATACTACCTTATTTATGTTTAGGGATTTTTATTCCCTATAACTCAGCATCAAAATATTGAGGAGGTTAGCCACAATCTAGAATTACGATTGAAAGTTTGGGACCCTATATATTAATGTAACTTTTTTTTTTCATTTCGCTATATCCGGGCAAAATATCGGAAGTCAGTTTTTTAATGATATTTATTATTTTTCATCATTATATTTTATAGTGGTTGAAAAGTTTTTAAACTCTAAGGTGTACAAAATTTTACTTTATTCTAAACTGTGAAATTTTAAAAAACAAACATCAAAGATCAAACATTAATTTCACTTTTTTCATTCCGGGAAAGTACTTACGCAGATGAAAAAAATTTTGCACGCAATTATTATATTGATTTATTCAAAGATGTCATAATATCGGAAGTTAGTTTTTTAATGATATTTATTATTTTTCATCATTATATTTTATAGTGGTTGAAAAGTTTTTAAACTCTAAGGCATACAAAATTTTACTTTATTGTAAACTGTGAAATTTTAAAAGACAAACATCAAAGATCAAACATTAATTTCACTTTTGTCATTCCGGGAAAGTACTTACGCAGATGAAAAAAATTTTGCACGCAATTATTATATTGGTTTATTCAAAGATGTCATAGTATCGAAAGTTAGGTTTTTAATGATATTTATTATTTTTCATCATTATATTTTATAGTGGTTAAAAAGTTAATAAACTCTAATGCATACAAAATGTTACTTTATTGTAAACTGTGAAATTTTAAAAGACAAACATCAAAGATCAAACATTAATTTCACTTTTTTCATTCCGGGAAAGTACTTACGCAGATGAAAAAAATTTTGCACGCAATTATTGTATTGATTTATTCAAAGATGTCATAATATCGGAAGTTAGTTTTTTAATGATATTTATTATTTTTCATCATTATATTTTATAGTGGTTAAAAAGTTAATAAACTCTAATGCATACAAAATGTTACTTTATTGTAAACTGTGAAATTTTAAAAGACAAACATCAAAGATCAAACATTAATTTCACTTTTTTCATTCCGGGAAAGTACTTACGCAGATGAAAAAAATTTTGCACGCAATTATTATATTGATTTATTCAAAGATGTCATAATATCGNGAGCGACGAGATCCTCATCTGAGTCAATTGGAAGTCTCATAAACAAGATGCTTTAGATGTCCCCATAAAAAGTAATCGAGGCTCGATAAATCGGGAGATCGGGGTGGCCAAGGGATTGGTCCACCACGCCCAATCCATCGAGCACCAAACGTGGCATTCAGGTAATTCCGTACATCAATGCTGAAGTGTGCTGGCGCCCCATCGTGCTGAAACCACATGCGGTTACGAATGGCGATCGGAACATCATGCAGCAGTTGTGGTAACACTTCTTTCAGAAAAATAAGATAGCTTCCGCCACTGAGTCGCGTGGGTAGTAAGTATGGGCCAATCAAAAAGTCGTTCACAATACCAGCCCACACATTAATACGGAAACGTTGTTGAAACGCATGTGGACGCGTTGCATGTGGATTATCGGTTTGCCCACACATGGGAATTGTGCGCATTAAAGACACCCTCGCGTGAAAATGTCGCTTCATCTGTAAATAGCACATCACCTACGAAATCCGGCTGCAACGCACATTGCTACATCACCCACAGACAGAAGTTCACGCGGAGAGGATATTCTGCCGGATTCAATGCTTGTACTTTCTGAAAATGGAAGGGGTGTAAGCGATTTTCGTTTAACACTCTGCATACAGTCTGATGACTCACACCTACGTCACGCGCAACAGTTCTTGTGCTTGACTCGGGTCTATCAGACACAATGTTCAAGATGCTTTCTTCCAGCCTTGGAGTGCGTACAGCTCTTAATCGACCAGCGTTCACAAAGTTGACGATGTAACCGTTGAAAAATTCTATGATCCGGCATTCGTCGATCAGGATACTCCGCGCGATACATTCGTAACGCAGCTCTGCCGTTACCATTTGCACGGCCGTACATGTAATGCATGTCTGCTTTTTCTGCATACGTAAAGTCACCCATCGTCTACGGCAGCACAATTGTGAATGGCGCTTTTCCCTACTGCGATGCATCATTTTCCACTGCGGCTAGACATCTACTGCCCTCTACCGGCAATGATACCAACCGATCACTCCATTTCTCTTTCCTTTTATTTCCCCTGTTTACGCCTCACCGCGTCACTAGCGACTACACATTCCTATACAATAAATCATTGTTACAATGTCCTGTACCTACCATTAAAGTTTGTACCATGAATTCAGGACCACCCTGTATATATATATATACAGGGTGTCTCAGTTAAGCGTTTCAGAACTTCTAAGAGGGGTAGGGGGCATGCTGAAAACTCGAAATCATATAGCAATGTGGGGTCGGAAATGCTCTCCTGAAGCGGTGACGTACACAGAAGCACCATAAAGAAAAGAGACCGTAAGTGAAAAATCGCTCTAATAATACATCGAAAAAATTATATGGCCTCCTCGGTCACCCGACCTATCATGTCTTGATTTTTGGAGTCATATGAAAACACTGGTTTATGACACCCCTGTTGATAATGCTGGTAGCAAGAATCGCAGTAGCTGCCTGTAAGATATGCCTGGAGTATTGCAGTATGTTCGAATGTCCATGCGCCGGAGATGTGAGATGTACATTGTAGCCGTTGGCGAAAAATTCTAACACTTACTTTGGCCCATGTACCATATAATTTTTTCAATGTATTATTATAGCGATTTTTCACTTATGGTCTCTTTTCTTTATGGTGATTATGTGTACGTCACCGCTTCAGAAAAGCATTTCCGACCCCACATTGCTATATGATTTCGAGTCGTCAGGATGCCCCCTANGTGAATTTGGGGGCCAAGACATGACTTGAAAGTCACTGGAATGTTCTTTATGACGATTCGACCCTTATGACGGTGCATTATCCTGTGGGTAAACACCATCCCCCGCAGGAAAAACTGTTGCCATGAATGGGGGAACCTGGTCTGCAGCTATTTTCAAGTAGCTTACAGACGTCAGGGATTGTTCTATGAGGATTATGGGTCCTAATGTGCCCCATGAAAACATTGATCCTGGGCTAACCGATTGTTATAGATGGAGAGTGGTCATAATGTAATGGCTTTTCGGTGTATATATATATATATAGCTCTGTGAGTTTCCGAAATTTTCCTTTCTGCCATAAATATTTGCACTTGAGGTGTGAGATGTGTTTCATTTGCGTGTGTTCCCATTTCGAAATTCTATCGTAGTGTGTCTCAAGTGTTTTCTATATAAACTGTTGTAACTTAAGAAGTATGTCTTATTAAAAATGAGCACTCAAAAATCAATTGATAGCTTTTTGCAATACGCGTTTCAGGAATTTGAATAAAACGCCAGCGTACCAGTTATTTAAGTAAAATACCAAAGTACTAGTTATTCAAGTGTGAAAAAGTCACATGACATGTACTTTAACCCAATTAATATCAAATAATTCAAAAAAATCTTAATTTCTATGTCAGAATTCTATAAGCAGTAGTCAATCATAAGAACTGTTTTCTGGGGGGGNTGGGGGGGGGGGGGGCAAATGATAAGTCAAAGTTTTTTCAAAATATTATTTTTAACTGGACCTTAACGAAGCTAGTCTTTTTATTGCATAAAACAAAATGCCTAAGTCTTTTTTTTTCGACTGGCTTTCAGAACGATCCATTTTTCTAACGAACCCCCTCAGTTGTGACGTTGCTGTCATTTTTCATAACCCTAACTTTAATAGCGAGGGAATATCTTGGAAAGCGAAGAGCCTTTTTTTTTATTTATAACGAAAGATAAGGGTTCAAAAATGAAGCGAAGTCAGGGTCGCTGACAATTGCCTTATTGGAAAATTAGTTACGAGGGAAAATGAAACAAGTGTAGCTTTTTCACAGAATCTTCCTCCCTGTAGTTCTCTGTCCTTGAATTATTCTTTTTTATATTTTTTTTACCACTAAGAGACCATAATTTTGATTTCATCCGGAGACTAATCGATCATTTCCTTAAATGTTTAAAAAAGATTATAGTAGACTATGGCGCCATCTCGTGACGAATATTTAAGTTATAAACAAAAAATTGGAAGTATTTGGCTGTAAATTAATTGCTGCAATGGAAATAATTTAATTGATATTGGAATAAAAGGCTAGTTTTGGTTGTTTATCAAATAAGTTGGTTTGCAAAAATAATTTTTTTAAAACAAATAACAGGGCATGGGTGTTTCTCTCTGTGTGTTGTCCTCTGTTTGTTGTGTGTGAAAGTGACCCACCAGTGGTAAAAAAGTTTCTCTTTCACAGCAGAATATGTAACGATAATCATTATTTCTCCATATTTTCATCCCTATTTTCAAACTTTTCTTTTCTTCTCTTTTTTTTAAAACCAAGCACTGAACTTCCGTTTTTCACCTCGGAAGATGCCGGAAGTGTTACTCATTTAACGTTACCCAGTGGGCGCCTGTGAACCTAAATCACGCAGGCGAGCAACATTAACCACGTCACACTGCACTGCCACAGATACCCTTTCATACACATATCACACAATATCTTATATCCGTCGTTGAACAACCGACCCCATTTCGGGTTTGCAACTACTAATATTCAACTCAATACCCTTGTAATTTTGAACCAATACAGAAAACAAGGAAACTCCTGGATCAGTACCCACAGAGGTAATGATTTGTTATGGGAACATGGAGGACTTAGCGACTCGACAGATTTCAGTGCCCTACCGACCAGGATATTCCGGCCCCATATCACACAATAGAGAACAACAAACAAGGAGAAACATCTATCCCCTGAGCGGGATTCGAACCAGCAATCATTGGCTTCGCAGTCATGCACGCTAACCGCTCGGCCACCAGGCCGGCTTGTTCTCGAACTAATTATGTGAAAAGCCTTAATATGGCTGAAAATCAGTCATCAGCACTTTTCCTAACTCACATTTGACAGAATTCGAATTTTATTAGAATTCGCTAATTAATAAAAGATAATTAAAAAAAACTGATAAAATTAATTTCTACGAAAAATGAAATGGTAAAGTTTATCGATGTATAGATATTCATTTAAAAATAATCAAAAATCAAAATAATTAACGAAACTACTTCGATTCCCAAATTGTTACGCAAACTCAATATATTTTGTTAAAATTTTCAGAAATATTTTATTCGAATGACACGCTTTAATGCAAAACTTAGGAAACCCATCAACTAATAACAGACGATATTTTATTCATCATCTCGCAGACGATTCTGGGAGTAAATTTGAATTAAAACACTTGTCGCAAGTCGTCTGCCTGACAAGCTAACAAGCTAGATAATGGAACACAAGCATGCAGTAAGATAGAGCTATTAACAAGTCCTGAAATATTTAGCGCCTGCATGGAATTTCCAGCACGTGCTGTGATTGCGAAAACCGTCCATTCTCTCATTCGCGTGATAATCACGTGTCTTCTACAGATCGTTTGCAGCTTTAGAACCACAAGTTAATGCTCTACGCAGGTATATTTTGAATATATGCTGAAGTTTTCGCGGAAAATTGATTGTAAGCTCTAATATGTGGTTGCTTTTTCCGCATTAATGGCTAAACCACTAATATTACTCTCTACGGTAGAAATTACTAATCTTCGATAGAAGGAACTAATGTAAACATAAATCATGGCTTTAGTTTCAGAGAAGAGGAAATTCATTTTATTATTGTAAAAGAAGTTTGTATAGTTTTTAATTCTCGGTAACATTGGATTTGTTATTATGCTTTGATATTTAAGTTTAAATAAGACATATTTTTGTTTACATATACATACATTAAATTTAATTTTAAATTTCGAGGAACATACGAATATTTTGATTTAAAATTCAAGAATTTTTTTTTCGTATGACATTTTTATATTCAGCAACATAAGCTTAAAATGAAAAAAAAATTATGAATTATGATAAATTTTTTTTATTTTATTTTCTATTTAGAAAAAAAAAACTTTAAACTATGTACAGCTAGCTCTACCTTACTATTTATTTAATTATGGTTACACGTCATGTGAAGGCTTTATTACAAAGTACGGCTCATAAGTTAGAGAAGAGCATCATAGAGATACATATAGGGTTATGGTAGGATTCGAACTCGTTACCTCCACGCTACAGGGTGTTTTGCGGAACAGCAAGCCTTTTTTGCCCCCATTTACTATAGATTCAAGAGAATGGCTTATTAGTGAAAGTAGTTAAAACAAAAATTTTTAACAAAAAAATTTGCTTGTTATCTTCACAAATTTATCTTTTTCAAACCTTTACTCACATCTTTCAAGCTACAGAAAAAAATATTCTTCTCTGTATAAAATTATGTACTTATTTTCTCCGAAATAATAATATTCTTTCCTCCTTGACTACTTGTTATTTTGCTTTAGGTAAATTTTGCGGAGTGTTTTGTTTAAAGTACTTTTATTCTTTTGCAACAGATACTTTTCAAATTTCCTTTCTTTGAACAAGTGATTATTAATCTCAAAGCAATTTCTACTGAAATTGTTATGAGCGTCAACAATATTTAAGGATGAATTTCCAAAATATTTTCTCAGAAGATATGCAGCCACATTTTAGATAAGAATCTATGCGAAATTAATAGATTTACTTATTAAATAAATATTTTTCATTACGAGTTTTAACCTACAGATTTTATCGTATTGACTTCTGAGCCGTGGTGGCTCAGGGGATAGAGCACTAACTCTATGGTAAGATACCAATGGAGAAATGCTGCCATAGCTGTAAGGCAAAGGTGTACCATAGCCTATAGAAAAATGTCTTCATAAGCTATAGCACACTTTAGTTTTATGACAAAACTTTGCCATATAAAAAAGGCCATAGGATATTCCTATGTGGCTTTATCTATGGTAAAATTGGGCCATATACGTATATCAAAATTTTGCCATACATGTATGGTAAGATTTTGCCATACGTATATGGCAAAAGTGTATGGCAAAATTTTACCATAGATAAAGCCCCATAGGAATATCTTGCGGATTTTTTATGTCAAATTTTCCTAATGGTCGTTTCCCTATGAGGAGGCCCAGGTTCGAATTCCAGGGATGGTCGATCGAAACGAACTCTGCACACCGCTCGCATCGACCACAGTGTTGACGTAGAATAACTTCAGTAGTAGACAGAACATTGGTTAGAATGCCCTTGACGTGGGAGGTTTTCGTGGTTTTCCTCACCATGTAATGCAAATGCTGGTTAGTCCCATCAAAAAAAGTCTTCCACGATGGCAAATTTTCTTAACATTTGATTCAAGAATTCTCTTGTCTTCTGGATCGGGCTCAAAATTATAAGCCTACGGAGTTGAACATTGGTAGTCATCATTGTTCATCAATATCACATAAAGACATCAATATCATATCCATTGGTATATTTCATCTTTTAAAAAAAAGCGTGATTATTGAAAAACTGTTATATTATTTTTTGATTTATTTGTTTTCAATTGATTTTTTTTTATATTTTAAAAACTTTTTTTTTTAAATTTTCCCTTTTTATTATTCAACTAAACTCAATTAAAATAATTTTTCGGAGAATTTTTTTTAAATATTTGTCTGTTTTATTATATTTCTGGTTATATAAGTAGGTCAGGTTCGCTGATAATAAAATTTTTATTTATTTGTATTTATATTTTTAAAACCTTTTTTTTTTTAAAAGGAACTGTGGCGAATTTAATCTGTTTCAATTTTGTACATGTCTAAATTCAGACATTCGTACTTTTCTGTCAATTTTAGATTTCAGGGCATGTTCTATTTACGCAAAACTAATTGGTTTTAATTTAAAATATTCCCAACGGTAATATTACGCAACCCACGGAATATGCCATTAAACTCCGTCACATAAATATATGCCAAGGCTGACATTTAAAAGACAGCCAACTGTTCTGAAGTAGCCCCCGCAGGTAGCGATACGGGACTTTTCTTTCTTGAAATTTCCGATTACGATGATGTCGAAGCGATCGAATAGTTTTAATTGATACATCCGTTCGCCGTCACATTTTTAAAAGCGTAACTGAAGTAAAGAGAGCAGCCGTTAGCAACGGGGGGAATGTATTTTCAGTGACTGTTATGGACGGTAACATGGCAACACTTTGGCGAGAAAGACATTTAGGGGAGAATTGGGCGGTTTTAGAAAACAGTATAGAAAGAACTAAGGCTTGGAAAGTGAGCGGAGAAATATTACGAGCAGTTTTCGTGGAACGATACGGTACATTGAACATGCCAATTTCGATTATTTTGATACTTTTTAACAGTATCTTAGACTGTAAAAAATAGCATTGGTTTAAGATGTATATTTTAAGACTAAATGGAGTGAAATACAAGAGCATAACAATTGGAAAGATATATGTTTTTATAACTTAAAAAGTTATTTAAGAATTATACGTTGTTACATATAAAATGATCGATTAGGACTTGTTGCTTAAGCAGACTTTTAATTTTAATCGAACGTATTTTTTTTTAAAATAATTTTCGAAAATTAATTTAGTTAGGTTTTCTTTGTACATAAAAACTAGGCTGTGCATTTTTTTGGTTCATCTAAACATCAAAAATGGTGAACTACTTTACACAAAGAGCGATGAAGACTTTTTTTTTTAAATATAACTCATTCTTTTATATTTTCTAAAAATTAATTTAGTTTTGATAATTTTTGCCTTTGTTCATAGAAATTACACTGTGAAATTTTATGGTTTATAGAAGCACTAAAATGGTGCCAACTATTATACACCAAAAGTGATATAGAATCACCACACATGGTGTTTGGTTAGTGAACCAAGAATTTCTTTTTACACTATTTTTTAGTGTAAAGAAGTTGTCCCCATTTTGTGTTCAATAACACTAAACTTTATAATGACAATAAAATATGACACACATAAGAGCCGGTAAAGTTATTTTTTCGATACAATTTAAAGAAATAGCAATTAGTTTAGGGTGTATGCACCCACTAATTTTTAAAATGAAATTAATTTGTAAATCATATATGCGCATATAATAGAGTGAAAATTGAGACAAATTCGAATTAGGATTAACAGAACAGAAAAGGAGGGAAACTAAATAGTATACAATTATTTTATTCAACTGACAGATATTAAAAAATTAAGATATAATTATCTTTACTGTACTACTAAAAGCAAATTTATTAAAAGAAAAAGAGTGAGCCATTTTTTATCAAACATACGCATGTCACAGAGGGAATATTGAGACAAATTCGAATTAGGTTTAACAGAACAGAAACGGATGAAAACAAAATAGTACACAATTATTCTATTCAGTTGACAGATATTTAAAAATTAAGATATATTTATCCTTACTACACAACTAAAAGCAAATTTTATTAAAAGATCAAAAGATTTATTATTGTCAAACATGCGCATACCACAGAGGAAATATTGAGACAAATTCGAATTTGGCTTAACAGCTACTTCTTAATTTTAATTTAAATATGCAGTTTATTTTAAACTCATTATTAAAATTTGCGTTTTATATTTTCTTTTAAATAAATTTGTTGCTTATTTAAATATATTCTTAGAATAAGCAGTTTTTAATTTTTGTGTAAATTAGCTTATTTAATTCTTGTTAAAGTATTGAGTAAGTTCTTGTCAAATTTTTTTGATTTAACCTCATTTAAGTTTTGGTTTAAATTTTCTACTGATTCCGTATTATTTATCAATTTTGTGCCAAAAATTTAAATTAAAAATCTCGCCTCTTTACTGTGATATAGTAAACAAAATATTAGAAAAAATATATATAGCCGTAGATCATTTCTGGAGGCGTTTCTTCTCTCGACGGGTGAGCTTGGAGATAAACAAAATTAAAAGAGCAATTTCCGAACTCTCCATCTCCATAAAGCATTAATGAAACCTTCGAAAACTGCAGTTAAAAAGAATTTGCGGAGTCAGGAATATTTTGTGAGTGATATCAACCCCTTATTCCCATTCCGCAATTCTTCTTTCGCATGGAATGGAGAGAGATTCTTCGAAAATATTCTCTATCTTCCTTGATTATTGAATTTTAAAGAAGGCCCCAAGTAAAATCTTATATTCGTATATTATTATTCTCAATCCAATTTTTTTTATTCCTGATTTTCCTTATTTTATTTTTTTTTCTTCCCTTTCGAATCTCTGGTGGAAGAAATTATTTGCGGTTTGGGAGAGAAGATGAAAGTTCTGGAATCTAAAAATTTATCTTCTTTACCGTTTTTTTTTCCAACGTCACCACCAACATACGAAATGCCAAACTAAGTATCTAGGAAATGTGTATTTGTGGGAAGTTCGAAAACAAATAAAAAGAACTGGTATTTTGCAGACGTTCAAATATATTTAAAGATATCATGACATTTGAAAAGGTATTATTGAAGCCGAAGAGACTACTTTCCAAACTGCACTCAACTTAATGAAGAGCATATCAATATAGATCAATATATCAATTAATTTGTGCCCACGATATTTTATTAATTAGTGTAGACACCCGGTGGCCGAGTGGTAGTGCTTCGCGTTCTCGTGTTACATGTCCTGGGTTCGATCCTCTGGCTGGGCAAGGTTGACTTAACCTGTCTTCCCTTCAGTGGTTCGATGAAATAAGTACCAAGCATGCTTCGGGACTAAACACAGGGGCTTCCGAGTTCGACTGACCAACCAACCGGAACCTCTGCTCCTGTGCAGCGGGGCTCAAGGTCAAGAAAACTGAGAGAGGCCCAGTAGGACACGGCCCTCTATGGGCTGTCGCTCTGAGTTCTTAGACCATATTTTAAGTTTCAAATATCAGACACAAAAACGCAATTTCTCTGACTAGATGCGTGAAACTAATTTTTTGCAACGTTTATAAAATTTAGATTAGTAAACTAGGAAATAATGACTTTGAATACCAACCCTAATTGCAATCAAAATAATGAATAACCTACTCTAATAATAAAGAATAAA
>NC_092213.1:83519997-83523952 GCF_043381705.1 Parasteatoda tepidariorum | reverse complement strand
TATATATATATTATATATATATATAGTAGGTTTATATAGAGTAATTCTTTTGTCAAATATGTTTGAAACTTTTTGCGTAAGTGATCAGTTCAGATTCTTATTAAATGCATCAACAATGTTCACTCTACAAAAAAAAACTAGTACAATTCAGATTTTCCAATCGTGAAATTAACATATAGTGAAATAAAATCACCTTTGTTTCAAGCTTTTTTTCTTTAATTCTTGAAACAAAAAACTTTACCTTCGAAAAAAAAAGCCTGCTTTATTTATATATTTCTCTTCTTCACCGTTAAATTTTCTTTTAAATGCAGTCTTTGAGTCCATAAATCATTAAAGTATGTAGTGAAACAAAAGAATAATAATTCTAGTAGTTGAGGCTCAAGCGGGAAAAAAAAATCTTTCCAAAGAAAATCGAAAATCAGCAATGCGTGATATTGTTCTTGGCTAAAACTTATGAGAAAAAGTTTCCCTAAGGAATGATGTTCTTAAAAGAGAATAAAAAAAAAAGATAGCAAAAATAGAGAATGAAAAAAATATATAATAATTTTTTGTAATAATAATTTGAACCCCCATAGGAATTAATTCCCATTCTCAACGCCTAAGGAAATATAATAATCTCTAAAGGGGCGACGTTTTCTGGCGTTATAATGAACAAATCTCTTTTTAATGCGCCAACTTTTAATACTTTATTTGAAAACTAATACTTTTCTTATCGAACTTTTTTCAACCAATTTTCATTCTAATTTTTTTAAAAGGAAGGAAAAAAATCGTTCTTCTCTTCCCCCAAAAAAACTTTAGAAAAATAATTTTATTCTCTCCCGTATTGTTTGTAAGTTCATTTTGAAACTCTATAGTCTATTAAAAAATGTAAGAAAGAATAAAATTCAATAATTATTTTATTAACTGTTTTATTTTTTTTTTACAACGAAACTTTTTGTTAATGTTTTAGTTTGAGGTGCTAATTATGATTATGTTTGATTAACACCTGGAAAAAAATTTTCGAATATTAATCAAAAAATTATATTGAAAAATGAGTTGAAATGTGTCTCAAAAGAAATTATAAAAGTTGCAATTATTTAATTATAACTTCTGTTTCGCCGCGCAATAACGGACGCTTGCAAGTCTCATTTTGTGTAAGTAACAGTTTGAATTTATCCGTAAGTTGAAGCAGAAATCGCGACAATCAGTAATAAAAAGGTGTATTCCAAAACGATGGCACCCAAAAGCTGTTCCTTGGGATCCCAGTGTTCCACCGAGAGATCACAGGTGTTCCATGTGTTAAGACTTTTTTTTAAACCAGTAAGGATTTTTGAAACCTACAGTAGGTTAGTATTTAACATATAGTCGATTATTTATTTAACACTAGAAAGACTGAAACTTAGTATATACCTATAATGCCCAAAAGCAGTCAAAAAGACTGCATTGTGAAAGAATAACTATCGTATAAAGAAATTTGTTTAATTAATTTGTGATATTTTTTATATTATTTACAGTTATATAACAAGTTATTAGTAAATATTAAAAAAAAAAAAAATTTACATGTTGTACAAAAAGTCGCAAAACTCTAAGAAATTGTGTCATTATATACATTATTGTTTTTCTAATTGAAATTAAATAGCAGTCAAAATGACTTACTAGGGCAATATATTGTTTATAATCTGGTTATCTATATTATATAAAACGCTAATACGTATGTATCAATAAAACCGATGATATTTCTTTTCTCGCGTTGGCAACAGTTTTCATTTTTAATAGATGGGCTTCGGCGCCCAAGAGCACGTAGTGAGCATCATATGGCTAATCTATATTATATAACACGCTAATAAGGTTTAATCGATAGGCTTCGGCGCGCAAAAGCACGTAGTGAGAATCATGTCTAATCGGGTGAATTCTCATCGAACTATCAAAAAATTTCTCACAAAATTATCTTCATCGAAGCCGATGCTTTACACCCGTTGCTCAGTACTATTTCATATTGTTTTACAACACATGGTTTTAGCCCTCTGGTGGGAAAGACTTTAAAACAAAACTTACAACATTCACTTTTCTCAACAACTGAAATTTAGAATAGTGTGATTAAGAAAAATATGCGAACTGTTTGCAATTTCAAATTAATATTGAAATGCACAGGTTTAGAATTTTCTACAGTGAAAAGTTTTCGGAACTTCAGTGTTCAAAAAAGTATACAAAAGCTAGACGTTAAGAACGTATCCAATGAGTGAGTAAAGCGAGCATCGGATTGCAAAGCAATCCGAAATGAACTGCGACAGCAGTTCCGAGGGTTGGCGAGCGCCAGCGAGCAGGGGGCGAAGCCTCCTAGTTATTATGAAATCTAATAAGTTAAATGCCAAAAAAAGGAGTCTTATAGTAGTCCCGCAGTGGACTGATTGTAAAGACACGGTTCCCAGTAGAACACCGAAGTCAAGCATCACTTTCTGCTGTCAGTAAGCGGGTGGGTGACCACTTTGATCAGCCTGTGTAAGGACCGAGGGTGTGCGGTATCCGTCTTTGTTAAACTGTTCTGGCGTAAAGTTCGTGCCCGGGTCGTCGGGCTCCCAAAGCAAAAGAGCCACCCCATCTGCAGTGGATCAAAATTGCGATGGCATGTTTTCGGATCCTCCTCAGGGATGTTTCCCAGACCGTCGCCAATAGCCCATTGTTCAACCGCATAAATAAAGTACCTACCCTCCTAAAAAAAAAATTGAAAATTTTAAAGTATATAGTTATACTTTTTTTCAATAAAAAAGTATAGAGTTAATTACTGAAATGACATGTATTTACAGAATATTGTATCATCTATACTCAATCAATTTATTTTGGTGGTCAGAAATCTGAACCCGTCATAAAAAAGTTCTGTTTATTCAGAGAAAGTACTTTTGTGTGTCTGATTTCGCAACTTAAAATATCATCGACACTGATTAATTAGCATATTTCAGGTTGTAATTCCTGTTTGTGTTGTTTCTCAAAATCTATTTCAGATATCAAATTTAAAAAATAATGCCAATACCTTATGTTTTCTATGAAGATTAACTTTAGACTTCATAATAAAATAATTATTTACAATTTTTTTAAGTAAAAACGTAGATCGATTACTTATTTTTAAAATTTATATTACAAAAATTGAAAAGAAGTAATTTTCTTCTTTTTATTATAAATAACAAGAATAAGTTAATTAATTAAGTCATAAAGAGAAAGAAAAATATAAACTTTTAAAAATAAATTGAATTATTGTTCTATTCTTGCATATTGTTTTTTGAACTTATTTAAGTTTTGAAAAAAGTGTTTTTCCTATCAATTTTATAAACCAATAAATATGATCAGCATGTACTATAGAAAAACTAATGTTATAAAATTCTTAAGCAAAACTTTTTTAGTTAATGTCAGGTTTCATTTTTATCAATTTATCAAATTCAAAATAGGGGAAAATATAATTTTTTTTAAAAGCTTATTTACCTTCTTAAAAAAATGAACCATAAGATATTAGAAAATACTTTTATGATTAAATATCATTTCGTTTGAAACTATTTTTTTCTGGGGGGGGGATTAATTGTATCCTATCTTGTTAAAATATCAAAGACATGTAATGGTTTTTTTCCTTTGTTCACTAACTATTATTATTTTTATCTTCTTGCATAACTATACAGTTTTTTGAGAAAGTGGAATACATTATTTAAGAATATTTTAATGAGAAATTCTGTTTTTAATAGTGTTTTAAAACAATAACGTAAGAAAATCTATAGAACTAAAAAAAATAACTTAAATATTTTTAAGGGAAACATAATTAATTCTTAAGTTAATGTCTTAAACCAATTATTTTTCGATTCCCAATTCTCTAAGTAATCGAATTACCATAGCTATTTTGTCGAGTTTGAATTATCATCTGTCATGACTATATCATCGGTGATAATTAAATCTACTGTTTAAAATATATATATATATATATATACAAATATAT
>NC_092213.1:83506360-83518584 GCF_043381705.1 Parasteatoda tepidariorum | reverse complement strand
CAGACAATTTTCAAAATATATATATATAATTTTAGGGTCAAACAAGGAAGTAAATGGCAGTTATTTTTTCAGGTCTCAAATTATAATGAAAAGTTTAATTGATACGACTTTCACTTAAAGACTTTTCACGGATTTCAATGGGGAATTCTCAGAAATTTCACAATTTTAGCTTATAAAACATTTAATAAAATAAATAATGATTTTAAACTAGATACAACATACCTAACTGATGCAGTCTATATGCTGTATCTAGATACTCTCTAATACACTGAAGTTCTTTCAAAGGCAGGATAAAAGTGAAAATCATATAAAATTTTCCATTACTATGACCAACGTTCTTTTACCCGTATCCTGATTCTCTAGCAGGTTGCTTCGGAGTGTCCACCTTTTATATTTAAATTTTGAGAGAAGTGAAAAAAGCAGAATATCTCAAATTAAAGTTTATGCGTGTAAGACGCATAACAGTTATCCCTCAAATCACTAGTGAGGTTTAATTGCCAATTAAATTGGTTTTAAATTTTTTTTCTTTCTATTTTCTTCTTGCTTACTAGGGATTCTAAAGATTCTGATATTGTTTCCTACTTCAAAAATGAATGCACTCCCGCAACAGCCCGTTGTGAGTCTGGGCGGGATTTCTACAGTTTCCGAGATTTCCTCAAATGGGGGTCGGCACTCACTAAGCACAAAGGGTTGCACCCCAATTTTTCATAATGCTTATAATTGTAGTGTGTCTAAAACTACAATAATACAATTCCAATCCACTAGCATATAAGACACGTAAACTCAATTCTATGTTGGGGTACCTTTACATAGATGAAGGTTGACATCGTCGATATCTACTCTCCCCACATTGGTGACTTTTGGACGTGATCACACCTACCTTGGCAGAAACTCCCACTTTGATCTGAACACGCCTATCTTGAGAGTAACGCCCACTTCGATCTGAACGCGACTACTTCGATGGATAGTCCACCTTGAACAGTTGACTTGCCACTTTTGACTGCAGCGTTATCCACCTCCTCACGCTGTTGCTACTCAGTCTAGATCACACGCAACGTGAGTAAGCATACACTCGACTGCTAGTGGCAACACAGGAGCAACCACATAATACAGTTCTCACGATCAGCAAAAAGTAAGGTGATCTTAATGCAACTCTCCCGGCTTCTCACAAAACAGCGGTGAATCAAATAGTGGTATTCGTTCATCGAATTCTATCACAGCTCTAATTCTGGTGGAGTACTGTAGTGTGTCTACCACTACAAAAATACAATTCCAATTCACTAGTATATAAGACATGTTAACTCTATTTTAAGTTGGACTTTCGTGATATAGTCTTTAACTTCTCTCCCTACATAGTGTTTAATCAGCAAAACAATATGTAACATTAAATTGTATTCTCAAAAGCAGCGATGACATCAGCTTTTACGTTTGGCTCAGGGGATAGAGTGTTCGCCTTCCCATGAGGTGAACCGGGTTCGAATCTCGGTGATGGCTGGCCGATACAAATTCCGCATCCGGCTTGCACCGACCACAGTGCTGAAGTGAAATACCCTCAGTGGTAGACGGATCATGGGTTAGAGTCCCCTTGCTGTCAGACTTACCGTGGGAGGTTCTCGTTATCTCCATGTCCATGTAACGCAAATGCGGGTTAGTTCCATCGAGAAGTCCTCTACGAAGGCAAATTTCTTCCAATACTCGATCCAGGAGCTCCCTTGTCTTCTGGAATGAGTTTAAAATTACACAGGCTACGTAGCTGAACATAAGTAGTCGTAAACCCAAGAATTGGGTCGGCAGTTTAACGATAATTACAAAAAAAAGTGAGGTGATTTTGTTATGAATTAACAAGATGTCATCAGAGATTCTATGTGAGGAAATTAATAGTGTATATGAAAACACAAAAACATTGTTTTTAAAATTTTGATTTTATTTGCCAAACATATCTAAATCATTGAGCACTGACTCCAGCTCTCAATGCAAAATTTTTTACCAAAGATACTGCCCATAGCAGTTGAACAATATTCAAAAGAAATAATTAACTTGATTGTTTTGAATTTTTAAAATTTCGTCAACATCATTTACATTCAAAAGCAGGATTAAAAACAATATTTGACCAGTTCATAATTCCAACATCTCATCAGTCCTAATCAGTCTCTAAAAATTCCAACATCTTTTCTATTCTAATCCTGTTACTTTCTTCAGCTCCAACATCATATCATTCCTTTATCTTTCACCGAGACCAACATCTGAACAGTCTTAAGCCTTTCTCTATTGACACAAGGATGTTAATAACACTCTAAGAAAAAAGCGACTTAAGGCCCCTTACGAGATACATTTATATTTTTGAATTTTAAGATTAAATTATCAGAACATTTGCAATAAATTAAACTTTCACCAATTCGTAAAATGAATTTTGAAATCGTTTTAGAAAAATTATTTAGCGAAGTTGTTAAGATTTGTAGTCTAGAGAATTTGTTTCTTATTTTAAATCATTTAAATCTCATTCATACTTCCATTCATACTCTCATTCATACTTACATAAATAAAATTTTATGTACCCTTGCAAGCCAATTTGTACATCATTTACACTTTTTTACATATACTTAATATGTATTTCCATGCAAGCAGACTGAAATTTAAATGTAAATATACTATGTACTTTTTCATAGTCAATTACATTAAATTCGTTAATAATATTTTTTTAATTTTGAAGAAAAGAATTGATGAAAACTTAAATTATTGCAATAGGCTAGCAGTTGGTTAAAATATTTTTTGAGGGCAGGTGTGCAATTTAACAGTGACTTGGAATAAAATTTAGTATTACTATTTTAACCAATATTTTTTAATTAAAAATCACTTTCTCTGTTATTATTGTCATGTTGCCTTAAGTGCGCTTTTCTCTTTCCTTTCATTTGCTGTCATTTGGCTTATCTGTAACCAAATCNTCCTGTTACTTTCTTCAGCTCCAACATCATATCATTCTTTTATCTTTCACCGAAACCAACATCTGAACAGTCTTAAGCCTTTCTCTATTGACACAAGGATGTTAATAACACTCTAAGAAAAAAGCGACTTAAGGCCCCTTTACGAGATACATTTATATTTTTGAACTTTAAGATTAAATTATCAGAACATTTGCAATAAATTAAACTTTCACCAATTCGTAAAATGAATTTTGAAATCGTTTTAGAAAAATTATTTAGCGAAGTTGTTAAGGTTTGTAGTCTAGAGAATATGTTTCTTATTTTAAATCATTTAAATCTCATTCATACTTCCATTCATACTCTCATTCATACTTACATAAATAAAATTTTATGTACCCTTGCAAGCCAATTTGTACATCATTTACACTTTTTTACATATACTTAATATGTATTTCCATGCAAGCAGACTGAAATTTAAATGTAAATATACTATGTACTTTTTCATAGTCAATTACATTAAATTCGTTAATATTTTTTTTAATTTTGAAGAAAAGAATTGATGAAAACTTAAATTATTGCAATAGATTAGCAGTTGGTTAAAATATTTTTTGAGGGCAGGTGTGCAATTTAACAGTGACTTGGAATAAAATTTAGTATTACTATTTTAACCAATATTTTTTAATTAAAAATCACTTTCTCTGTTATTATTGTCATGTTGCCTTAAGTGCGCTTTTCTCTTTCCTTTCATTTGCTGTCATTTGGCTTATCTGTAACCAAATCATCATTCGATTTCCATTCCAGTTACATCAGGCATATCTTTTCTTTAAGGCAAACCGAATCAGTTCTAAAATTTACATCCGTTCCATTTCTTCTATAAATTTTTGCAATTATTTACAGTTTCCTGCTTTTTTCATGTTTTTTTTTAAACAGTAAGAAATATGTACAAGTTTAAAGGATGAAAGCAAAGGTTTAAACTTTCCCACAACTTCCACCGCATATCATGGAACGCAAAAGAAGTCTGCCAACAGCTCTGAAGACTCGTCTCAAACGCTTGTGATTTGATAACTTTTTCCTCCTCCCCACTAAAACCATTCTGCTGTTATTCCATACTGAATTCTCTTCTGAATCATCTACTTCGAAGTTGTCTGCAACACCTTCATCTAGATGTAATTGTGAAGGGATATCAGACTTTGATGAATTGTGAAGGGATATCAGGTTCTCATAATCAGCATAGATCTGGTTGTCTGCAACACCTTCATCTGGTTGTAATGGTGAGGGGATATCAGACTTTGATGAACTGTGAAAGGGTATCAGGTCTTCATGATCAGCACAAATCTGGTTGTCTGCAACACCTTCATCTGGTTGTAATGGTGAAGGGATATCAGACTTTGAAATTTTACTGATGCTTGGTGGATCACCTGTGACAAAGAAATGGTGTGTCAAACTTCCTTCAGCATAGACTGGACCCTTTTCTTCATTGGCAAACTCCTCAGCGACTGGCGTGAAATGGTCATTATCTCGCATCCATTGACGGCAGATTGACATTGAAGTTTCTGGTTGGCCATATCTGGTATCATCATTCGATATTCTCCCACTATTGCATTTAGTAAAAATAGTCTCAATTCCTGCATCATGTGTAGTCTCGTCAGTGAATTTAGAAGACTGGCAACTCAAATTATTGGAACTCTCACTGCGTGCCTTGATGATTTTCGCTCCATTCCAGCTTTTTTTAAATCTTTCGTTCCACAAGACAAATACCAAACCGGAGGCCATCGCAAGTGAGAATCCGTGCCATTTCAAATTATTAGAAGAAGATGCGCGGACTAAGCAATATCCTATTGCAAATAAAGCAGGGATTTTCAGGAAGTGTTTAAGCATTTTAATGGACGATGTTGGATATTTTTTTCCTCTCAGATCTAACCGAACGCAAACTTTAAGAAGTCAAATTACAAAAGAAGTTAAACCAACAAACCTATTACATTTTATATTTTATATCGAAAGACATTTTAAACAGTGTATTGTAACAATGAACTTGAAAGAATTTTCTCTGTTAAATTTAAGAATTTTTTTTATTAACAATAACTTTAAAAATTTCATTGTTTAAAAGATTAAAATGGTATCAATAATTAGGAAATATATATATATATATNTATACGGTATATAAAATTACGTTTTACATTCATTTACGCTTCAGTTGATTTTACTCTTCACTTTACTTTAAACATAATTTTTTATTTTACGCACTCTATAATTTACCCTTTACGTTACTATTTTACGTTTTACATTACTTTATCCTTTGCGCTTTACCTTCCTTTATGCCTTTTTTTGTGTGCATTGGTTAACGATTCACTTTATTTAACTTATTATTTTACTTTACCTAAATTTTTACTTTCCATTTTACTTTATTTTACTTTGTGCTGTACTTCACGTAATAGTTTTGGCTTTAATTTTTACCATGCTCTTCTTTATTTTACTTTTAAATAACTTTTTTAAAAGCAACTTTTCCATGGTTGCTAATAAAATGTTCAACAACACAAAACAATATGCTATCAATAAATAGCGGATGATTTGAGGGCCAAAATTACGAGATCGATGAAAAAGCGGTAATACTAAAATTCTGGGTACCTCAACTCATCCCGTTTCATCACCACGGCATCTTTAAGCTCGAAGCCATTGAAGTAATTATCTAGAAAAATAATAGAGATCGGTGATTAGACTCACTATTAAAAATCTTAATTATCAGGTGATACTATACAGCTTTAATGTTTTTATGTGACTGAAACCAGTTTGCACTTGTTTACGTTAGTGTATCAGTTTGTTAAATTAGACGATATATAATATAAATTTGACGATAGGATAAATTAGACGATGTATTATATAAATATAGAATATTTATTATATGAGGTATTATATTAGTATACTATAATAATTCGATCAAATTATGAGACACACTGTAGTGTTTCAATAATGACAGGTTTTTCACGAGTTTATAGGCAATACTTTTATATTGAAACATACATGTAATGGGTTTTTATTCAGGAGATTTTTGATATACTTCCTATTTGCATTAATATATAATTTTTTTAGCGTATTGCTTTACAATCTTGAGCAATTGATACGCGAACATAACCAAGTGCAAACTGTTTTCAGTCACGTAAAGACAATAAAGCTGTATAGTATCAATTGATAATTAAGATTTTGCATAGTATCTTATAGTGCGTCGAATAATTTGGCAAGGGACTTTATATAATATTTAAATTTTTTCTACAAACAATTTCCATATTTTTCTCTATTTTAAGCTTAACTACTTATTTGCATGTCACTTGAATTTTTTTTTAAGAAGGAAAAAACTGGATTCGAGATTCCTTATTTTAAGATACACTTATTCCATTTAATAATACTCGTTCATAAAATCAAAATATTCAGCAACAAAAGACACTTTAATCCTTAAGAAAGTTTAGTTCCGCGCAAATATTAAATAATTAACGTTTGTAGATACTGCTGGGATCACATTTCTCAACTCATCTCTTCTTATTCTCCCAGACATGTTTTCAAAATGTTCCTTTTCTTCTTCCGCGCAAAACTCGAGGAAGTAATTCTGTTTTAGTTTAAATTAAAATCCACCAGCCGCGGCGGAGGAAGTAAAAATAAAAATTCCCAGCACAACATCCTAAAAATTCATTTTTGAAGCGACATTTAATCCAGAAAATGGCAACATGTCTTCATATATACAAGCTCAGACTTGAAAGAAATATGTATTTTGCTTTGATGACGCCATTGCTGGTATCCGTCGCCGGCGGCCATGCAAGATATGAAAATGGCGAAAAATAAATAAAAATTTCGAATAATTTTTAAAAAAGAACGAGTTTAATAACGTTGGGAGAGAAAAATGTTATGGACGATAGTAGGCTGCGTTTTATTAAAATTTAAAACTCATTTCCGGTATCTGAGGATTTTTTTCTTTTTTCTTTTCCTATTTTTTTTTAAAGAGAAACGATTGATTTTATGTATTTTGAATGCTCAAAATATCAAGTAATATTTATTTTATGAGAAACTATTTTTTTTACTTTTACCTTTATGAAAAAAAAGTATGATAAGAAAACAAATCTACTACTTCTTTTTTTCTCGAAAACAAATTGATATTTTTATTTCGATATTCAATAAAATATGTTTTAAAATTTTCATCAATTTAATATTAATGTATAAAGAATAAGCGTAAAGCATGTAAGTATCAGAAATTAGGGGAAATGTTTGGAAAGAACATTAGACAAAAGTTAATGAAATATGAGAATATCGTGGAACAATTTGTATGTATGAATGAAAAAGGAGAATGTAAAAGTATTTAATGTAATGGATGGAGGAGGTTAATGAATGTATTGGAGAATGTAAAAGTGTTAAAGAATGTTTAATATTTATGTATAAAGAATAGTACAAAGCAAATAAGTATCAGAAAGTAGGGAAAATATCGGAAAAACTAAATATTAGATGAAAGTTAATGAAATAGAAGAATATTGTGGAACACTTTGCATGTATGAAAATGGGAAAATATAAAAATGCGCACGTGTGATTACATTAGTTTTACATACAGAATTACATCAGTTCATAAAAAAGCATTTAAACTGAATGTAAAGTCAAGCCTAAAATCTAATCTTAATGTGACTTAGCAATGTAAAACTATTACTAAAACTAATGACATATATTTCTTTTTCTCAAGATAACATCACAAACGTTCAATAAGAACATTTCTCCTTAAAATATTAAAATATCAATGAACTGAAATTCCCAAATAGGATTGATTGCTCTTTGATGATTCTTTTGTTGGATGATATGATAATTATGATAAATAGGATTGCTCTTTGATGATTCTTTTGTTGGATGATATGATAATTCTTTTGTTGAGAAAGCAACTTTTTTTGCATGTTTTTTTAAGGGTTAAGTTTCATATGTTGTGTAACGTTAACGATTAGTTATGCTTCCAGCAACTCTAGTCATCCATGTGATCATTAAAGTAGAGATGTTACAATAGATTAAATTTAGGTAATGAGCAAGCCTGTTCAGAAGACGATTGCCATTGTGTTCAGTTTTTCAGCAATGGTTTTTCGTTCTCGAGGTTGTGAAATATTCACCTCACTCTTCTAGCAAATATCTTTTTGTTTCAGAAACCGAACTGAAGGGTCAAGGTTTGAGGATGTAGAAGACAAATTGCACGCCAGAACTGCTGATCATTAGGCTCGAGTACGTGCACGATCATTTTGCACTAGTACAAGACGGAAAGTATGCTTCAAAACATTTTAAATGGTTATGTAATTCACATAGTATTTTAAGATTTTCAGGAGTTATTAGATTGATAGTGGCAAACAATTGCTACTTAGCCAACAAAGATTGCTGCTTTGCTGCTGCTCAAATCTCTACCACTTGGAAAATAACTAAGATCACATGTTAACAATAAAACTCATTATCAACAGAACTAAAGTCAGAGTGTATAAAACACTATTCCGACTAGTAGTCCTCTATGGCAATAGTAACTGGCCATTGAGAAAACATATTCAAGTAGGCAACTATTTTTTGAAAGGAAAGAAGAATACAAGGCAAAATTCTGAGTGCTGTACAAAAAAAAGAAGAAAAATTAGCGTGAAAGAAAAGATATGTAAATAGAAAATAACGTATGGCGGATGTTCTACATTAATGAAATTTATAAACGATATAAGCAATCAGATAAATCAAATCAAACCAAATAAGGTAGTACGTATTTAGACCAAGGAATTTCACTAAGCAGTTAGCCTTCAAAAATCAGGTTTAATTAGTAAAAGGGGAAAGATTGCACTTTTAAGGCTTGATGATGTTTTGAAAGATTTGAAAATATTAAAGGCGACAAATTGAAAACAACATTGCACCTGATTGATTCTCAGAGAAAAAAACTCGTTGGGACTGCCCAGGCTTGCTCTGATTGAAGTGCCAAGAAGAGGATTAGATGATAATAGTTATAGATAATAGTTAATTAGATGATAATAGCTAACTGCTCACCTTTATAGACTTAATATCTTTCTCGATCCAAACTGTGTCTTGCGCGGGGAGGACTCCCCAATGAATGCTGAGCATCTGACTGAATTACCGACAACATCCATGACAGATACTGGAATGCGCTAGGGAACAGTTGCGGACACTGCTAACTGACTGATTTTCTGTCTATATTTCTATGTTGATATTCGATTTGATGTTTCGTTGTTATTCTAATTGTTTTGGTATTTCGAAAGCTATAATGTTTTCAAATTTTTGTTTAATTCGTTGTTATTTCTTATGGGTCTGTGCGAAGTGTTTTTACACTCCAGCGAATGATGTATATCAAGTGCTGCTGCTAGAAGGGAAAAAAAATATTAGATGAGATTTTGGAATTAATAGTTTGTGTTTCGAAGTCGCTTTATAGAACTTTGTCCATCGATTGAAAAGCTCTATAAATCGAAAAATATGATTTGATGCCCGAGTGGAGAAAAATCGTACTTAAAATTCGTTTAGAAAAAAAATAAAAGATTCTAAAGCCCTCGTCATTTCTCCCTTATTTTTCATGGAACAAAGAATCCATTGTGACATATTTGCAAAAGAAGCTTTCCTTCCAACCCCCGCCCACAACTTGAAGGTCCAAAAGCATCCCTCTGGCGTAAGAAAATAGTTCTAGTACTGATCTATGCGATGCTTGCCTTCCTAGGATAGAAGAATAGAACGTCTGGGCATTCTATTTTTCTCTCTTCAAATGGGGTTGATGCATTTTTCTTTCCATAGCATTTCTCCCCTCTCTCTAAAGCTCTCACAAAAACGAAAGCAAAAAGGCGGAAAAACTCTTTAGAATGGCGGAGGGATATCATGTTCTGCCCCTGGGCATTTTTCTCCTTCCACTTTTGTTTCTCTATCGAATCCATCCCCCCGCGCCCCTCGTTTTATTTTCATTTCGGTGACTTGCCCCCTGGGTAGTGCATTTGCTTCAGAACGCTGTCCAACAATCGAAGAGAATTCCTTCTGTTTTTTGTTCTATGTTTCATTCCTCTTCTCCGCAAACTTACATCAGAATTGCAACATTCGCAATGCTGCCTAAATAAATAGCGAGATAATAGAACGAAAAGGGAGGTTTATATACAAATCTCTCATCAGAGAAATTCTATAACAGAGAATTGTTTTGCCCAAAACCAAATTAACGGTTGTCAACTGCCACAGGGTGACTAAATGTAACAAATGGCGATTTAAAAATTCCCCACCCGATCATCACTATTTTTAATCAAAATTGTTCAATTTATTATTATTAAAATTGTTTTTAACCCCTTGCCAGTGTCGGCCGAATCCAGTTCGAGCAACTACTACGTGCAGTATTTGTGATGCTAGAACTGACTTCGGACAGGAAAAAACTTAACGTTTCTATTTTGTGAAACCCGAGCCGTTTTCGTTTCTACTTTAGGATACTTAATTCATTATTTTCCTAACAGATGGCATTAGTGGTCCTAGTTTTTCACCAACTACGACTTCAGTCGAGGGAGAGAAATTTGTAAAAATTTTGTATCGAAAATCATATTGTTGTGTTTTTAAAATTATATATATTAATATAATTAAATAATTATATTATAATATTTTATACTAGTTATATTATAGTTAGCTTCAAATTTTTTTTTAATTTGCTCTAATTGAATAAGATGTGTGCGTAATCCATACATTTTTTCATGTGTATGTAAAAATTATAACTACAGTAGTTATTGCGTTTAAAATTTTATTTTAGTAATAAATAACCATTTTCTAACTTTTATAATAATATAAAGAACGAAATGAAACAGTAAAATTTTTTTCTTCCATTTTTTGGTCCATTTTTCTGAAATATATGTCACTAAGGGGTTAAGAAGTATGTGTTTACAATGAATATTTTGATAATGATTGGAAAATAACTTCCATTCGCTCTTGTTTCTTAATTTTTTTTTATTTTAAAAATAAACGTTGGAATGCTTACCATGATTCAAAAGGAATTAATATCAGGTGGACCATTAATATCAGCAGCTTTTTTTTTCTTGAAATCTTTTAAAACTTTTATTTCTTGAAAAAGTGGCCTCATGTAGAAATTTTAACAGTGGCCACTTTTCAAAACAACTGGCCACTCTGGCTACTGTCAAAATTTCCAAATTTTCTCACATGGGAGGCTGAGAGAACACGCTTGATTAAATTTGCTTTTAAGCTGGAACTCACGCGATCAAAACCTTATATACATATATATATATGTGTGTCTTATTTTTGAAAAAAATCTACTCTCAGATTTTTTTTTTTTTTTTTGAATCTGAAAGTAGCATGAAAATTGCGTTTTTTCTGAAGTTTCGGAAAATTATTGAAAGATAATTTTATTTAAGCGCAGAAAATTAGAAATTAATTACTAAAAAGATAAATAAAAAGTTCTAATTATTACAAATATACAACGAAAAAGATAACCTTTTTAAACTCACTCGGTCTCATTCGCCAAAGAAGCAATCTAGCTTTGTATTAATAACGCGAAAACGAAATTCGTTCTAAATCCATAGTAAAAATAATAGGTTGAAAACGAATCCTCCCATATTTTATTACAATAAATTTTTAATTTACTATTTTTTTGTTTTTCAACTGATTTTTATTAGTTTTTTTTAATTAATTTTCTGGGATCCTTTCTTTTTTTCTATTTGTCTTATGCTAAATCTTCTACGTACTTTGCAGACGCATGAGCACACTCATAAAATTTCGTTTAAATTTCTCCTTTTTTTTTTTCAAAGAATTTAAATCTTAGATTATTTGTTATTATATTTCGTTGCACCTTTCGTGTTTAATATAATTTACTACTTTACATCTTACATAAGCAATTTTTCTCCACTTTCGCTTTCGATTCTGTTTTTATTTCAGAGATTTCTATATATTTTTTTTTCTCAAGTTGTTTGTGTAGTTTGGAAAGTTGCTCTTTAAGCCTATTATTTTTGCTGCAGGTTTAAAACAAAATTAGTTTTGAATATGCTACCGTGAATGAGCGAAATCAAGAAAATGTCGACTTTCACCGGCGAATGTCAATAACCACATAGTCGCTTTGGTGAATGTCCGAAATATTTATTACATCCGATTTCATATTAATTTATTTGTTGATATTATTATATCGATTAGATATTTCAATATCTGCTGAGAGCAGATTAGGAGAAGCATCAGTGTTCCGAGAACTGGTTAAATGCATTCTGGTCACTGGCACTTGACCTTAAAAAACATTGATGTAGGGCATACCGGGCAGTGGCAGGCACTTTCCTAGAACTATATATATATATA
>NC_092213.1:83480040-83503707 GCF_043381705.1 Parasteatoda tepidariorum | reverse complement strand
AATTTTTTTTTTTTTTTTTTGAATAGCAAACTGGCTCATGTAAATATTATTAAGTATTTCTGAATTATTTCTTTGTATTTGATCTAAGCCGATTTCTTACTCAAAACTATACACTGGTGTGAATTAAGTTCTCCAGCTAAGTTCGCCGCCTTAAAGTTGTGAGGTAGTTACTTAAATTTCAAAGTAGTTTGCAGTCGGTTCATTAAAAAAAAAAAACAGTTGTAGTTAACTACGTATGTGAAAAAGTAATTGTAGTTGTAGTGAAGTATAAAAAGAATGTGGTTATCCTGACCACTGCTTTTGTACATCAAAACTGTTTAAAATAAAAGCAGCGTGTATTTATTTAAAAGTAGCGCTCTATATGAAAACAGTACAGTTCACATATTATCACTATTTAAAAACAAAAATTTCATATATATATATATGTGACACATTATAAAGAATAATTTTTATCTTAGGATAATTGTTCTTCTTTCAGAAATATCGCATTAAATAATACCAAAAGATGTGTCCTGAGGAAGACTTTTGGTTTTTCCTATTAATGGTTTTTTATTTTATATTATTTCATTACTTGTATCTATCTATCTATCTATCTATCTATCTATATATATATATATATATATATATATAAAAATATGGCAAAATGGAATTTCTGTTTCCCTTCTTAAAACAAGAAACACATGAGAAGGAAAGAAAATGTTCTACAGAAGTAAGTGCTTTATGAAATTTTTCTGGCGGTATTGGCGAGGCCAAAAAACTATAACCCAGTCAATCGCGTTAGCTCAACAAAGCGAAATATCTGCGAAAAGGAATGATTCAATCACATACCCTTTTCAATCAGTTCGACCCTCTTCTTTCTTATTACCCCAATTCGTTTATCGCGAACTCTCGACCGTAAACAGAATTTTTGAACTTCGACTCCAAAAGACCTTGTTAACAAGACAGGAACCAAATCTTGTTTTGGCTTCGGAACAAGCGGCAAAGTAAATATTTGATGCGCCAAAGCTATTTCTGAAGCGTCTTTAGTATTTTATACCATATTTCTATTACTGTGTAATTTATTCATGAATTTGGAAGGAAAAAAAAAATTCCTTTTGGTTAATACATGAGGAATGTTGATGTTTGTGTTTTCGTCTTCGTAGGATGCTTGGGTTAACATCTTTTTACGTAAAAATGGGCTCATGGAACTCTTTCAAAAGTGTGAGTTTTTATAACTCAAAAAAACAGTTTTGATTAGAGATATTGAATAGTTAGAGTTACAGTCCCAGGCCAAATTTTTAGACGCACTCTAAGCTTCTATGTAAAATCTTGATTATCAAGTGATACTATACATTTTTATTGTTTTTACGTGACTGAAACCGGTTTGCACTTGCTTACGTGTATCAATGGGTTATCAATGGGTTAGTGTATCAATGGGTTAAATTAGACGACAGATTATATGAATATAGAATATTTATTATATCTAGCATTATATTAGTATATTATAATAATTAGATCAAATTGTTAAATAATTAAAGACGCACTGTAGTTTTTTAATAATTACATGCTTTGCAGGAGTTTATAGGCAATACTTTTATATTTAAACATNTCTAGCATTATATTAGTATATTATAATAATTAGATCAAATTGTTAAATAATTAAAGACGCACTGTAGTTTTTTAATAATTACATGATATGCACGAGTTTACAGGCAATACTTTTTATATTTAAACATACATGTAACGGGTTTTTATTCGGGATATTTTTCATATACTTCCTATTTGTATTTATTTTTAACGTATTGCATTACAATGTTAACCCATTGATACAGGAGCCTATGCAAACCGGTTTCATCGGAGTAAAAACAATAAAGCTGTATAGTATCAAATGATAATTATAATTTTACATGGAATCTTATAGTGCATCTAATAATATGGCCAGCGACGACTGTAGAACTTTCTAATATAACGTTAGCTAGCTAAAATCCCCTTTTTCATGTAGAGTGAAAAAAAGCAAATAATCAATAATTAAATAATAAAAACACTTAAATTATGCTCAAAACTTAAAGGCCTATACCAGCACAGTCATGAAAGGTTAATTCTATTCTTTTAAAATACATTATTTGCTTGTAATTTAAATTATTATTGGCCACGGCTTTACGCTATGAGATTGAGTGAAACTCGTATTCAGCTGTTCACCCCACCAAAATGAAAGATTATTTCTGAAACAGTAACTTTTGGTATGATGCTGTGCATGATTACGTTTTTTTGTTTATAAGTAATGATTTTTTATTGAAACTTTAACCTTTTTGATAAAAATTGTTGTCAAAAAACTTTTTTTGCAAAATTAAATGATGTAACATTATGTGCTTCTGTATACCTTTTGCATGATTTTAATGTTTTAAGTAATATATGATACAGAAAAGTATGGAATGTAAAATTTAAATAGACCTTTTACACAAGATCATTGAATTCAGTAGTACGATTTCTCAGGGACTAGGTTTTAACTCTAGTTACAAGATTTTTTACAAATATTTTCCGATGTGTTTTGGATCTTCCTTCTTTAAAAAAAAAAGATATTCCATTTTGTTTTCACTTGCATACGAAAGAATATCATACATTTTTCTTTTTTAAACTTAATAAGCCACAATAAAGAAGGAACACTACCACGGTGCGCTGAAGAAATCTCCAGTGCAACTGATGAGCCTGTTATTCTGCTAGCAGGAATTAAACAACAACGCCCCCTATAGGTCGTTGCGTTCGCGAATACTATTTAACTGCTTAGCAGAAACTGTTTAATTGCAGAATTGCATTGGGATAACAATTATGTCGAAAATAATTATACTTTGTCATTAAAAGTTAATCACCCGAGTGTCAAAATCTTGTAATTATTTAAATAAACGATTATTGTTGTTTACCTTCTTTGCCGTGCTTAGAAATAATAACTAAAAATGGCAATCTTTTTAGGAATCACTTGAAGAATGAATTCCAAACTTAATTGAGAGAGCCAGCAAGTTGTTAGAACGTTACTATGCTGAGGAATTCACCCCAATTTCCAGGTTCAATTGCCATTCTGTCACGGAATGTCGTCTGCAGACATTACCGTTGCCATTCCACAGATGGAAAATAGAAGAGCTACGTGAGTCGCAAAGAATTAAAAATAAATTAACAAATAGAGAAAAAAAAAATCAGAAAAAATTCTTATTGAACATTCATTTACAAAAAACACTATATTTTATTCCTTGTTGTTAAAGTTGTTTTTAATTAAATAAGCGATGCTAATTTTGGAGCTAGTCGTTTTTTAATATTTGAAGGCAAATTTTGAAATATTTATGCAAAAAATGTTTATAATTAGCCGTAGAAAATTGGTCATTCGAATAAAATTTTTGTAATTATTTTAGCAAACGATTTTCAATGTTAACCTTCTCAGAAACATTAACTAAAAAGTAAATGGCAACACTTTTAAAAGCTACTACATCAAAGAAGAGTGAATTCTAAACTGATTTGATTAAGAAGCAGCGAGCTGTCGGAACGTTTCTAAGCTGCGGAATTCTATCCCATTTCCAGGTTCAACTGCCATTCTATCACGAAATGTCGTCTGCAGGCATCACCGTTGCCACTCCACGGTCCGGAAAATGGAACAACTGCTCGATTAGCCTCCAAATTTATGGGCTTCTTCCTGTCAGGGCACCTGTGCGCTTATTAAATCAAAAGGACTGCTAATCCCTTCTCTCTCCCGAAACTGGAAGTCCGGCAATAATTCGAAATTCTGCTCAACCGGTCATCTTCTCCTTCCCCAAGGGAGAAGGAGTAGCTGATGTTTGGAGGTACTAATGCGGGGATCGCTGGGGCGCGAGTTTTCAGACATGGTTGCCTCGGCATTCTGGAATGGAATGGGTGAGGGGGGCTTCCGAAATTTATAGGAGGTGTTATCGAATTAAGCCATTTCTCATTCCTTCGAGTGACCCCTCACTTAGTGTTTAAGCTTTAGAGAGGGAGGATGTTCGGCAAACAACCTGGTGCTGTTCTCATCCAACCCTTCCTCGTTGGTGCAATTAAGTTTTAGTACTTTTTTAACATTCTAAATGGCTAGGCTGACCTTTAAACACAACACTGACAACATTGAAAAATCGTTAAATAAGTTAGCGTTTGTGTTAAATTGTAATTTATGAAAGAGTGGCGTTTTGGAATTTTGATACTTGGGAGCAGCAATGTTAATAATATTGTTCATTTTACAGCAAATATATAAATAATATTGACTGACTGTTCTAAAATGCTCATCATCTTATTTTTGAACAGGACATATTAGTTGTTAAAAATAAAATTATTGCAAAACTGAGAAAAAAATGAAACTTGTTGTATCTGCCAAGATACTATTAGATTTTTTTTCGTAATTAATAAGAAATTATTATTAAGATATTTTATTATTAAGATATAGATTGCACAGTATTAATATTATGATACTGGTTAATATCAGTGATTACTGTTATAAATAATATTTATAAAGGAGTAATAAGAAAACTGTTTATTTCTGTTTATTTTTATATATTGTTAAGAGGACTCAAATAAAACTAAACTCAGTGGAGCATCAGCCCATAGAGGGCCAAGGCTTACTGGGCACATCTCAGTTTTAACGACCTTGGGTTCTAGGTTGCAGGAGCAGATGTTCTGTTGCAAGTTTAAAATCTATTTGGCTCCTTGGCGATTGTAGTTGGTGTGACAGATCCCGATACCGAAATGTATCCATGCTGACATTTGTACCACACAAAATATCGATCTGGAATAGAAAATAACAACTTCATAAAATAAATATAGAAAGTTTTTCTATTTGTTAATTTATTATGTTTAAATTTGTTAATTTTATACTTTATTTATGACGAGAAATTGATTTCTCTTCTAATGGCATAAAATAATAAGGTTTTTTAAATCCTCAGCTGAAGAATCGANAAAAACAGTGTTTAGATGTATTTAAAAGTTAGAAAAAGCAGTTTTTAGATGTACAATCAAACCCCGCTATAGTGAACATGGTTTATAGTGAACTCTCGGATATAGTGAACGAAATGTTCGCTCCCGTGTCTTGCTATACACATATAATATTATTTTCTGTGGATATAGTGAATCGAAAGAAGAGAGGAAGTTGGATATTACGAACTTTTTTCTGTCTTCGACTGATTTATTTTCTTCATTTTTTTTTGTAATTTTGAAATTTCTACATAAAATATTTATACCGATTTTTAAAACTGTCTATTGAGTTGAATGTAGCCATAAGCATTCTTGTTTGCTTCTTCTATCCCAGTTTCCAATCCTTAAATAAAGGCCATCGCTAAATTTTTTGTACGCAAGACGAAAAGTAATTAAAAATTAAAATTTAACGCATTTTTTGTTATTACATAATGTATTTTAATAATTTTTGCATTTCTTCTTATTGGTCATTTATTTAAATAATGAGTAGGAAAACTGGAATAATTAGTTAAAATTTTTTGCAGAACTGATATAGGGAACTCCCGGTTATAGTTAACCGAAATTTCGGTCCCTTGAATGTTCACTATAGCTGGGTTTGACTGTATTATCATTTGACGATGCGGAGCACAATGAGTTATGAGGAGAAAGTACCCATTTTAGGACTTTCTTTTCTTCTTACTAAAAACATTTCTTTTGATATAGATTATATAATATGTCATTCATAACACATCTCTTTATGAGACTCAGAGTATGAATTTAGGATTCTTTTGCGAAACTTTTAGGAGATTTATTTTTTACAACAGAAATACTAAGCGTATTAGTTCGATGCATTTTCCATAGTGCTGTCACAATGAATAAAATTTGAGACATTTAATTCTAACTCCAGCATTTCCGTCCTTTTTAATAAATGCTGTCTGGTCACGTGACACACGTTGCCTGCATTTTTGGCTGCGTTGCCAAAAAAAAAAAGAACCTAATGAAATATGACAAAGCAGGTGAGGTCGAAGTGTAAAGAGGGGTGAAGAGAATGGGAATGTGACGTTTTCTTAGCTGAGTTTGTTCTTCTCTCGTCGACTCCTGTGTTTGGCGTGCTCAAATTATGAAACTCATTAAATATTTAATATCTTCGCCCGAGTCACGGCGCAAATATACGTCTTGGGTCGCCAAAAACCTTTTAACATTGTCAGGGAGCGTTTTTGACATCTTTATGAATAAAGGCGAAATACGTGATACCTTAATGTAAGATGAGTTTGTGTATGTATTTTTTTTTCCAACTCTGCCTTCAGCATATGAAGAAAAACAAAACCCCTTAATGGATATTTAAGCAATTTTTTTATCCTTCATAAATCTGAAGAAAAATTGTACATTTGTTGATTTTTCTTAGAACTTTTTAAAACCATACAGTTAAGTATAGACTTTGATTTATCACAATCTTCTTATTGGTTATTCTTTTTATTAGTTATTTATTTAAGTAATGTGTAAGAAAAGGGAGAAATTCGGAAAAACTATTTAAAATTGTTTGCAGAAGGGATAAAGTGAACTATCGGTTATAGTGAACCGAAATTTAGGTTCCTTGAAGATTCGTTATAGCGGGGTTTGACTGCATTATATTTATTCGATATTTTAATATCTGCTAGAGGATATACTAGGAGAAACATCAGTATTTAAGTAATTATGAAACTCATTAACTATTTAATATCTTCGCCAGAGTCACGACGCAAATATACGTCTTGGGTCGCCAAAAACCTTTGAACATTGTCAGAGAGCGTTTTTGACATCTTTATGAATAAAGGCGAAATACGTGATACCTTAATGTAAGATGAGTTTGTGTTTGTATTTTTTTTAACCTCTGCCTTTAGCATATGAAGAAAAACAGAGCCCCCTAATACCATGGGGGTCACCGGTGACCGGCACTGAGTTCGTTCGTGGAGCCACGGGGGTCACCGGTGATCTCAGTGAATTAAATGCGTCACGAATGATTACGAAAATTAACTCTTTTGTTGTAAATAATAACTCATCAAAATATGCAACGTATACTGAGAAAATCAGTTTGGCCAGATGGGCTAGCCATGTAAAATTAGCGTGGCATTCAACGTGTTAAGTAGTTTTTTATCCTTCATAAATCTGATGAAAAATGGTACATTTGTTGATTTTTTTTCTTCATTTTTTAAAACCATACAGTTAAGTACAGACTTTGATTTATCACAAATAGTTAGTGAAGGGAAAAAACACACACGTTTGATTAGTTATGGGTTTCATATGCTTTGCTGATTGGTTAAGAATATTCTATTCCGTAGTTACTAATATAGTTTCTATACAAACAAGTTGGTTATAAATTTTGGAACTTTTTAAAAATATATTTGAATTATACATAGTAAAAGAAATTCGTTTATATGAACACAAAGAATAGTGGTAACACTAAAATTGTGTTGTATTACACCAAAACCCGAGGGTAGTTCCTGGTGTAATGAAACGCCTAGCGTCTTCTTTTACACTATTTGGTGTGAAATAAGTGCCACCCACCACTTTGTTTAATATTCATTAACACTTAAGTTTATAGTTATAGCAAGATATGATACATACGTTACGGTCAATATGAATAGTGGTGCCAGGATAGCCTGGTCAGTAGGGTGCTGGGCCCATGTCCGAGATTTCCTGGTTTCGAACCCCACCGGCCGAAGACTCCCCGTGTAGTAAATGGTGACTGATGCGCTTTAAATTTGTCGAGTCGCAAAGTCCTCCATGTTCCCATAACAAATCAAAACCTCTTGGGGTACTTAATTGGAGATCGATCGTTCTCTGATTCAGGTCAAAATTACGATCTGTGGATGAATGAATGGATGTATGAGAGGGTCCGCCCTATAAACGGGTGTGACGTAAGTTGTGGCAGAAGTCGAATTCTTGCCATAGATGGCGCCACTGGAAAAACAAGAACAATCGCCCTTCTCTGCCTAACAGGCATACGAAAGCAGCAAGTAGCTATATGAATAGTAGGTTATTATTACTACTAACAGGTGAATATTAATAATAATTAAATAAGCTGGTAAAAGTGAATAATTTAAGTTAATTTATCACATTTACCGGTTATTATTAATAATAACCAATGAAGTTCGATCAATGTCATTCTTTCGCGTTTTTATACGGGATATTTCCGTATCGTGATCTACCACGCCAACTACAATCGCCAAGGCGCCAAATTGATTTTAAGTTGGAAATTTGTTTTTTTTTAAAAACATGTAGATGTTTCCCCGGGGGTGGCTACGAGTTATGCCCTTCGAGTTGGCCCCTTTCTATGAGATTTTTTAGTTTCTTGCGAGCCTCTGCCTGGAAGTTGCAAAAACTTGGCGATTAATCTGGCACAGATCAGGACACGGAAATCTCCCCTTTTTATTTCCCACTTTGTCCAAAATAAGTGATAATTATTATTTTTGACCGGTTAGTATTATAACCAGATTTATAACTTTTACCGTAGCACATATACTGAGAGGCACACCCCCAATGCTACATAAACCACTTAATCACATTGATCAAACTTCATTGGTTATTATTAATAATAACTGGTTAAAGTGAATAATTTGCGATATTTCTCACTTTGACCAGAAAAAAGTGGTTATTAGTAATATTGACCGGTTAGTATGAATAATAACCGTATTTATTACTTTACTGATTCGTATATGTGTTACGGGTAAACTTATTTTTATGAAGCATATTATATCGTAAGAATATATAATTTAGGTTGCATATGTACATAATTCTTGAAATAAAATTGTTACGTAAATCAAACATTCCAGTTGCATAGATAAAATCTAAAGAGGATTCGAATTAGGTTTAATAAGGCTAGTTAAGGAAATAGTTATAAAGTTATTTAATACAGTTAACAAATAGTTGAAAATAAAAATATAAATATACTTATTACACAACTAAAAACATACATACGTATTTTTAACGGTGAACTTTACCTTCTGTCAATGAAAAGCAACATTAAAGAAAGATAATCAAAATACTATCCAGCACTTTATCTATAGTAAACAACTGCAGACGATGTCAAAAAGCTTCAACATTCGAATTTTTGGAAGAAAAAGTATTTAAGGGACGTTAGGAAGGCGTGAGATCCTGGTGCAAAGGTTTTGCATTTTATACATGATAATATTTGTATAATATAACTCTATTTGTTTAAAAAAATATGAAGGTGGAAAAATTCTAAATATTTCGAGAGTTCGAAGATAGGCATTCTAAAGACTCACCCGCAGTGAATGAGGAAAACAGAAGATATTTCAAACAAAACGTGAAAAGCTGACAACGGAAAAGAGGGAAATAATGATATACAATGTCATAATGAACAATTACGCATCTTATTCAATTCTTACTATTAGTTCATACTCTCCCTATATCTTGTTCAAGTTTTCAATCGCTAATAAAATACTTTTTATTCTTATATTACTTTTACTTTTTATTCTTATATTCTATTCTTATATTACTTACTTTCTATTACTTTTTATTCTTTAATTAATTTAAATTTTTTCAATCTTGTAGTGGATGACATTTGATGTTAACATAATTTTTTTCAAATATTAATTTCTTAATTAAATTTAATTAATTTCAAATACATTTTTTCAATCTTGTAGTGGATGACATTTGATGTTAACACAATTTTTTTTCAAATATTAATTTCTTAATTAAATTTAATTAATTAATTTAAGTTTTATAAGGGGGAAATTTTTTTAATTATTTAATGAAAAGTAACTAAAATAAAATTTTTCTTCGTCGAGCTAAATAGGAATTGGATTTAATTTTTTCTTTTACATTACTTGTTTAAAGCAATCTAACTTTTATTGGAATTGGACCATAAAAATTGGAATTATGGCAGANTCAAATATTAATTTCTTAATTAAATTTAATTAATTAATTTAAGCTTTATAAGTGGGAAATTTTTTTAGTTATTTAATGAAAAGTAACTAAAATAAAATTTTTCTTCGTTGAACTAAGTAGGAATTAGATTTAATTTTTTCTTTTACATTACTTGTTTAAAGCAATCTAACTTTTATTGGAATTGGATCATAAAAATTGGAATTATGGCAAATAATAGATATTTTTCATCAGTCACAGTAAATGTTATTCATATTCAAAACATCTGTCAGTGGTGCATATTTATATCGTAGTAAAATTAATTCATATTCAAAACTTCAGCCGATATGGAATTTTTTTGAACGACTAAAATTACAAGGCATAGAAAAAAAATTTCCGTTTTTCACGTGCTAAACAACCTGTTTAACAACATCAAAGACTTTGTACCTTTAAAAACTATTTTGCGTTTTTCCGAAAGTCTCTATCTTTCCCATTATTTATTTAGAAACATGGGGATTTTTTCCCCCTCTTTACTTTGCCCTTCTCACGCGACATCATCAAAATTATGCTTACCAAGTCTTTATTTCCATTTTTTTTTCGTCGAAAAATTCAAAACTACAAAAACTGAAGATAAGTCTCTTGCTTTTTCATCTTTCAAGCGGTATTTCATATTTATAAACATGTAAATAACTTTTACCACCACGAGTGAATGGTTAGCGAGAAATGTTTGCAATAAAGTATTTCTTTAGGACACGTTGTTACGCTTCATTCTCACCCTCCAGATCTTTCGATGTCGTATAGAGAAGACATTCTTTTGAAAACAATTCTTTCACAGCACGTTCTCAGGGCATTTCAAGTGATAAGGAAAAACATGTTGTTTTTCTTCCTTCTTTCTTTGAAATAGTTCATAATAACACGACTGGTACTTGAAAAAACTGAGTTAGTTCTAGATCATTTTTATATTCTCTTGTTAAAATTTAATTTCTGAGTTTTATTGAGTAGAATTTTTCTGCGTTTTTCAGATACACATTTTTAAAATAGATTTTCATGTTATCAATAATATTTCATTTCTTTGGTGTAGTTGATATTTTATTTATCTTTATTATTATATTTTTTTATTTCAATTTTTTCACAAATGAAACCTGTGGAACTTCAAAAACAAAACTGTAGACTCTTAAAAGGTTTAAAAAGGTACAAAAATCGAAAAAATATTTTTAGGTCCTGATAATTCTAATAGCGGTTATTAAAAATTACCTGTTATGGGGTATTAATTATCGGGTATTATCTGGCACTAAAATAATTTGATTTTTTTAAAATCTTTTTTATTATATTTTTTTCATTTAAATTTTTTCACAAATAAAGCCTGTGGAATTTCAAAAACAAAACTGTAGACAATTAAAAAGCTTGAAAAGGTTCAAAAATCGAAAAAATTATTTTTAGGTCCTGATAATTCTAATAGCGGGTATTATTTTCCAGAGATGATCTCACAACTCTTGAAAATTGCAGGAAATTGCATATTCATTTCCTCAAAGTGTTTCCTCTGTCAAGAACAATTCCGTATCGTGATCTGTGGCAGAATGATTGCCAAATCTAGGCAAATTCTGGACAGAGGCCCTAAAGGAACTAAAAAAAACATCAGAGAAAGGGACCAACTCGAAACGTATAACTTGTAGCCACCCCCGGGCAACATCTACATGTTTTCTTTACTTTTATTTATTTTTTATTTACAAATTTATTTTGGTGTTATCTTGGCGATTGTAGTTGGCGGGACGGATCACGATGCGGAAAAATTGTGGAAATTGTTTTAAAAATCATCTTTTGAATCTTATTTATAGTACAACACCCGACACAAAACGGTTTTTTATTNTACAAATTTATTTTGGTGGTATCTTGGCGATTGTAGTTGGCGGAACAGATCACGATACGGAAAAATTGTGGAAATTGTTTTAAAAATCATCTTTTGAATCTTATTTATAGTACTACACCCGACACAAAAAGTTTTTTTATTGTGAAGCTTTTCGAATCAAGTTATCAAAATATAACCTTCATAATATAGCTGCCTATTATCTAAAGCTTGTAATATATGTTAAAAAAGTAACTAAAACAAATGTGTTTATTGAATTTGTTTCTTTAAATTTTAATTACTTATCTCCATAATCCAAAAAATTTTCAAAACCAAGTTCAAAAATATTCATGTCATTAAGAAATCTTCAACGTCAGATTAAAAGAGCTTTCCGACTTCAAAAGTTGTTTTTGAAACTTTTATATAACTATAGAATTACAGTGCCCAAATAAAAAAAATGAGAATACCCTATATAACATTTGATCTCGTGATTGGATTTTCGCGAACTAGGACTTAATCGAAAGTTATCATAATGCTAATTTATTAGGGCAAACGATATTTTTAGCTACAAAATTATACACAAACACCTATTTTTTTTGTTGAAAAAAGCAACATATTTTTCGACTGATTCGAATTCTTGACCCTTAGAATATGGGAGAGTAACTGCAATCTGGAAAATAGGGTTCTAATAGTTTAGACAGGAGAATGGTCAAAAGTTTGGACCTCTTGTAATTGATTTCACTTTTTGCGTATTTCACTATATCTCAATTTGAAAAGTTCTTGAGATATTGCAAAAGAATGGAATATTGGAAATGAATAGAATAGAATAGAATGTATACGAATATCAACATCGCCAGCTGTTGAAACGGGGTTTCGTAGACTTCTTTCTGCTTGCTTTTTTAAATCCTACGGGATGAGGAAAACATAATTCGAATTATCAAGTAATAAGAATTAATAAAAAGGATATCTTAAAAACGTAGCAAATATACGCCTTTCTGTTTGCATTTAAGAAAACTGATGAAAGAATAACAATTACTGTTATTTGCTGACGATTTTCTTCTACGGCTAAACTAAAGTAAAAGTTCTTAATCTCGCATTTGATTTGTTAAGGGCATGTCAGCATAAGATGCGCCTTTATTAGTGGTCCAATCAAAATCAATGCTCTTGCAGCGTCATAGTTGTTTCCATTTCAAGAACGAATGTTCTCCTTATTTATAAAGGTATGTCGCCAAGTCGAGGATTCCAGTAAGCATACAAAACCATAACTTTTTTTAAAATATTTTTAATGATATATATGGTAAAAGATGGCGAGAATCAAATTTCTGTCTAACCTGTTTAACTTTTAAAAGATTTTATATTGTTTTGAAAACCTATTTGTATAATTTGATTGATAACGAAATAAGACGGAACTATATACAGTCGCGGAGGACTACTTAAATCCTATACCGCAATGATTTTTTCTTAACTTGCAACTGAGTATAGCATCTTGTATGAATAGAGGTAGCATAGATTTTCATTTAGCCAGCCAGGTTGCCGAGCGGTTAGCGCTCCTGACTGCGAAGCCAATGGCTGCGGGTTCGAATTGCGCTCTGGGCATGGATGTTTCTCTCTATGTGTTGTCCTCTGTTGTGTGTGATGTGTGAATGTGGCCCACCCTATAAACGGGTTTGTGGCAGTGTGGCTTGGGTAATGTTACTCGCCTCGGTGACTTTGGTTCAGAAGGTGCCCACTGGGTAACGTGAAATGAGTAACAATTCCGGCATCTTCTAAGGCGAAGAATAATGTTCAGTGCCTGATATTCGAAAAAAAAAAAGATTTTCATTTAAATAACATAATTTAATAACCTAAACATGATTTTACTTAATTCCTAAGTTGGAACTAATTATTATAAAATATTTTACTGACTGTTTTTTGTCGCCAAGAATGATTGTATTTTTACCCCTTTTTTAAATTCAAATAAAGCATGCATTTTCTAATAAAAAATCGCACCATCGTTGGTGTTGTTTTTTATGCAAGCAACGCTCTCAAACTTCACTTGTTTTGAAGAGAAAAGTGCTTGAATATGTAAATCCGAATTTTCATGCTCCAAGACAAAAGCCAGGAACAATTTTCCCTACTCACCAATTGGAAGGTTTTCAATCATTCTTTTCTATCCCAAAAACCTTCTATTTTTCTCCGGAGAATACCATAAACTGCTGTTTTTATTTCGGGCAACCAGGGTCGTGGAAAAATTATTTTCTTCTTCTCCATCCTTCGGGCTAAGCCTCTGAAAACAAAAGAAGCCTCCATGTGTGTTCTTATGAAAGAACAGAAAACCTTAAAGGGTCGTCTGCCCGAATTTTAAGAACTTGAGGGAAAGTTCTGTACTGTGTTTACCTTAGGTTTTTGCCCGAAGGATCAGAAAAATACCGAGGGCGGTTATAAAAGTACCTCCTTCTTCCTTGTATGAACCCTCTTTAAGCTGATGCCACCGGGGGAAACATAAATTCCTTTTTTTTATGTTTGTAGAATTATTCTTTGAGAGGAGTCTAGAGAAAAGAAAGGGAAAAAAAGTTAAGAAATAGAAATGCGCTTGTATTTTAGAATATTCTCTTGATGTTTTGCAAGGATTTATTTTATTATTTTTTGTTTAAATTTTTTACTAATCCTTGCAAGGAACTATATTTTCCGAATCGTCAGGTGGAAATTTCAAAAAACAAAAGCCTAGATGTCTGCGTGTAAGATCGTACAAAATATTTACAAACAAACAATTGCCCTGGCAACAATTTAACTCCACTTTGACTCAAAATTGGCTTAATATGGTTCCTATATGAACATGCACTGTGGAACCAATATTGGGATGTTTTAATAGATATTTTAATATTTTTCCTATATAGGGCTAATACCGGTCGTTATGTTGCCAATATAGAGCTTATATTAGCTGAAAAATGAATATAAAATATCGGGCGAATTGACAATTCTATATAGGGCCTATATTGGTTGTCAAGTGGCTGTAAAATATTGGGTGAATCGGAAAATTCTATGTAGGACCAATATCGGGAAAATAACGGCCCTTTAAACTTATATTGAGCCAAGATTCGTGAATATTGGTCCAATGAAGACCCAAGTTATTTTTCTGCTAAGGTAGATTTTGTTGAAAAACAGATTTAAATATGGGAAATTTTGAAATACTAAAGAATTTCAGTGAAAAATAGAAAGAATTTTATTTTGTATTTTATTAGACAATTTTAGAATAACATGTAACATTCACATGCGCAGTAGTTATCTTATCTTATATAAAATTATCCTCTTTAGTATAATCTTATAGAGTATCTCATAGTTATTATCTTATCTATCGAAGTAGTTATCTCCACTTCAGCTGCGCTGGACGCATGTAAACCTTTACATCTACAGCTTGTAAAGTGAGATTTTGAGCTCGCTGATTGGATTTCTCGGCAACGTCTTCTGTGACGTATGGCTATTACATTCTGCTATGCTTGTTATTTTAGGCATAGAGCTACTTCTATAATACAGCTTTTCTTTTTCAAACTTGAATTTCAACAAACTTTTCATTCAAACTCAGTTTTTTTTCACCTGAGAGATTACCTTCTTTATTTAAAAATGAAATAGGAACTATTTCGTCTAATATTGTTACTCTTAGAAGCAATGTTAGAATACTTTTACTATACTATTTGAATGTAAATGTTATTTATATTTTAAAATCTCACATAAGGGATCTAAATTGCATGGATTTTAATTATAAATGTTTTTTCAGCTGGCACGTATAGTAAATTTAATTTTGAAATTTGAAATTCAAAACCATGATTTGCTCCAAAAATTTATAAATTTTTGTTGTAATTTAATATTTCTATTCCTTAAAAAGACTCTTTGCTTAATTCTTATGTTTTTGTTTGGTTTGGTTTGAAATTGTTACTAGCTGTTAGTTCTATTTCTATACTAATAAAACAGTTTCATTTCTTTATGCAAATAATGAGTCTGTATAATTTTGTTTTTATCGATTTTGTTAATATTAAGCAGATTTATTCAGCACGTGGCACCCCCTTTTATTTCAGAATTGATTAAAAAAGTCTGCATCAATAAAGTATGCAAATCTTAGAACTTAAAATGTATTACAAATGTTTCCTCGTGTCAATTCAATATTCCTTCATTTCAAAAACTGTTGTTATAAAACAATAAAAATTAAACTAGGTTTTATCTCTTAAAATCTATTCCTATCCTTTCATTTTTTATATTTATTTATTTACGTGTCACGCTAAACATCCATAATATTCAAACGTCTGATTTTTTGACTGAAGACAGAAATGTGTTGAGAAATGAAGATGGAAAATCTATAAATACTAATATTAATACTTTCCTACATTAGGACATGCATTTTCTTGTAACATGTTATACTTATTGCAAATTGTAAACTTGTTATATGCTACTCGCTAGAAAATAAATTTTGTAATTATAAATGTTCTTTAATGTTTTTACTGAATTATAATTACATTTTTCAACATTTTAGAACATTTTTCTTTAAGTTATGATAAAATCTGTTTCACATAATCAAAACTAATTTTACAATAATATTTATATGCATTTTAAAATCCCATGGAATAAATTTAAACTGAACCTGGATAGTTTTTATTTGTTTGGTTCTGAAATCATACTTGATAAATTTAAGTTCGATACTTTAGTTAAATCAAAAATAACAAACATAAATTTTTCAGCGTTTTAAAACTTAAATATTTTTTTTAAAAAGTCTCACGGAAAATTTCCGGACATATTTATTAAATGTGTATAATAACACAAGTTTAAAAAAAACAAACAACAATTTATATTTGACATGTTTAAGTCATTTAAGATCATAAAGAACAAAAATGAATTTATGATAATTTATATTTTTTTTAATCATTGTAATTCATAACATAGAATCAAAAATATAATTTATTTTTTAAAAAAAATAGTTTTAATTGTTAGCCAACACTTACATAAATGATTTGCACATTACGAACAAAACAGACATTTAAAATTTATTTTTAAATCATAGTAATTCATTACTGATATTTAAAAATTTAATTCGTATAGGATAGGTTAACCAACAAATAAGCAAAAAAGTACTTGTAAATAAGAGAACTAACAAATTAGAGAGTTTAAATAAAAAGAAAATAAACTTAACATAAATAGAAGAAAATAAATTCATTTCTAACTTTCAATTTGAATGAAATAAATATCCGAAGTTTTAATTGGCAAAAACTATTTTATTATTTAAAAAAAATAAAATTTTTAGAAATAATGATTATCATAAATATCAATTTATTTACATTCTTTTATTTATGACTTCTTGAATCATTTTATATTTTCAATAAAAGCGTCAAAATTCTCGATTCACTGCTTTACTTTTCTTATTAAAATTAAATGGCATTTTTGCGGAAGAAATAAATTTGGAATCTTTTGAATAAAGATGGAATAAATTTAAAAAAAAAATAAATAAATAATGGGTTTGAAACTATCTTGAATGGCTTATTATGGTATAAATGCAAATTGAAAGCGCGTACTTAAAAGTTTATAGCCTATCGAATAACAAATTGAGAAGCTGTAAAGGAGATGATAAAATTTTATTTTGAATTGATAACTAGTTTCAATATGAATAGTAAAGAAGCGTATGAATATTTTAATGATCTTCCCAGCAAATAAAATATGAAATATTCAGGGAAGGGAATAAATTTTCAATTATGAGAATTTCAATGATGGGTCATTTTTAAAAATGGATGTTATTAGAAATTTGGAGAAAGAAAAATAAATGTAACTGAATATGTATTTTTTAAAAAAACTATTTAAACCCAAATACTTCTTCATAGAATTGAAATTTTTTTCCTACAGTTCGTTCCTTCTTTTTTTCTTTCTTAAAATTGTTAGTAGATAGTTTTCGGACAGATAGGATGGCCATATCTGTTGCTATGATTCATATCATTTATACATATTCCAGGCAAAGATTCCTACAGTTGATTCTTTCTTTTTTTTTGGTTTTCAAAATAGTTAGTAGATAGTTTTTGGACAGATAGGACGGCCATGTCTGTTGCTATGATTCATATCATTTTTACATATTCCAGGCAAAGATTCCTACAGTTGATTCTTTCTTTTTTTTTGGTTTTCAAAAATTTAGTAGATAGTTTTTGGACAGATAGGACGGCCATGTCTGTTGCTATGATTCATATCATTTTTACATATTCCAGGCAAAGATTCCTACAGTTGATTCTTTCTTTTTTAGTTCCTAAAATTGTTAGTAGAAAGTGTTCGGACAGATATGATAGCCATGTCTGCTGCTATGGCTCATATCATTTTTTCATATTCCAGGCAAGGCTTCCTACAGTTGATTCTTTCTTTTTTAGTTCTTAAAATTGTTAGTAGAAAGTGTTCGGACAGATAGGATGGCCATGTCGTCTGTTGCTATGATTCATATCATTTTTACATATTCCAGGTAAAGATTCCTACAGTTCGTTCTTTCTTTTTGGATTTCAAAATTGTTAGGTGATAGTTTTCGGACAGATAGGATGGCCATGTCTGTTGCTATGGCTCATATCATTTTTTCATATTCCAGGCAAGGTTTCCTACAGTTGATTCTTTCTTTTTTAGTTCCTAAAATTGTTAGTAGAAAGTTTTCGGACAGATATGATAGCCATGTCTGCTGCTATGATTCATATCATTGTCACATATTCCAGGCAAAGATTCCTACAGTTCGTTCTTTCTTTTTTTTTTGGTTTTCAAAATTGTTAGTAGATAGTTTTTGGACAGATAGGTAGGCCATGTCTGTTGCTATGATTCATATCCTTTTTACATGTTCCAGGCAGAGATTCCTACAGTTGATTCTTTCTTTTTTAGTTCCTAAAATTGTTAGTAGAAAGTGTTCGGACAGATATGATAGCCATGTCTGCTGCTATGATTCATATCATTGTCACATATTCCAGGCAAAGATTCCTACAGTTCGTTCTTTCTTTTTTTTTTGGTTTTCAAAATTGTTAGTAGATAGTTTTTGGACAGATAGGTAGGCCATGTCTGTTGCTATGATTCATATAATTTTGACATATTCCAGGCAAAGATTCCTACAGTTGATTCTTTCTTTTTTTTTTGGTTTTCAAAATTGTTAGTAGATAGTTTTTGGACAGATAGGTCGGCCATGTCTGTTGCTATGATTCATATCCTTTTTACATGTTCCAGGCAGAGATTCCTACAGTTGATTCTTTCTTTTTTAGTTCCTAAAATTGTTAGTAGAAAGTGTTCGGACAGATATGATAGCCATGTCTGCTGCTATGATTCATATCATTGTCACATATTCCAGGCAAAGATTCCTACAGTTCGTTCTTTCTTTTTTTTTTGGTTTTCAAAATTGTTAGTAGATAGTTTTTGGACAGATAGGTAGGCCATGTCTGTTGCTATGATTCATATAATTTTTGCATATTCCAGGCAAACATTCCTACAGTTGATTCTTTCTTTTTTACGCTTTTAAAATTGTAGGCAGATAGTTTTTGGATAGATATGATGGTAATGTCTGTTGGTATGATTCATATCATTTTTACATGTTCCAGGCAAAGTTTCCTACAGTTGATTCTTTCTTTTTTTTTTGGTTTTCAAAATTGTTAGTAGATAGTTTTTGGACAGATAGGTAGGCCATGTCTGTTGCTATGATTCATATAATTTTTGCATATTCCAGGCAAAGATTCCTACAGTTGATTCTTTCTTTTTTACGCTTTTAAAATTGTTGGCAGATAGTTTTTGGATAGATATGATGGTAATGTCTGTTGGTATGATTCATATCATTTTTACATGTTCCAGGCAAAGTTTCCTACAGTTCGCTCTTTCTTTTTTTGGTTTTTTAACTTGTTAGTAGATAGTTTTCGGACAGATTTGATGGCCATGTCTGTTGCTATGATTCATATCATCTTTACGAATTCCAGGCAAGGATACTTCTGACATAAATTTAATATAATTACAGTGAAACCTCTCAGGAGCAACCACTCTCCGATGGAGGTTGGTCATTCTTAGAGGTTACCTCCATTGACTTCAAAATTGTTATCGAGGATATGTGATTTTTCGCAAACTCTTTTAATTTCAGTCAGTGTCATTTTCTTGGAGCAGAAATGTAAATTCTGTTGTCGTTATGAAAAGACGGATTGATGAAAAAAATTTAGAGTCTATAAAAATGATACCAACTGATATAATTTATGTGTAAAAACCAAATTTACCAATTATGAATGATAAAGTTAATTTGAATAAATAAACAATTCTAATTTTCGTTTATGTTTGCATTTAATTTTATATCACAAAAAATAGTTAGCTTTAAAATGTGATGTTTATTTCTCTCTTTTTTTTCTAATTTAACTTTCAACTCTAAGAATAATCCTTTGATATCGTCGTCTTTAGTGCATTCTGACTGCAATATGAGGTTGTATCGTCAAAACGAACTCTTTAAATAAGAGCCTCACTCATATATTTTGAATACATTTTAATCTACTCAGAGGCTTTGATGCTCTCTTTTAAAGATTTTCTGCAATACGAAATCTATGAAAAAAATACCGTGCCTCCTAAAAGTGATCGCAACTAGAGATGGTCTTTTCTGGAGGTTTCACTGCATTAACAGTTTAAATTTAAATTTTTAAATGAAAAACTAGTAAATATTGTCGTGTCTATTGGCAAGTTCAGACACAAGAGAAAGTTATATACATGGCATTTTAAAGAACTAAAATTCAGGAAACTGAATAATTCTCAGATTCTTATTGATTAAGATGAAACTTTATAGGCTAAATCATCGAGATTTAAAAAAAGAAAGAATCAATAAATATTGCTTTACACAACTAATTATACTAACAAACATGATATAATTGAAAAGCACTTGACACTCAAAAGTATTTACTTCGTATAAGTAATTATAAAACATTCGAATCAGATAAAACAGATGGTAAACAAGCGTTGACATGCACAATGCTTAGTTTTTAATGGTTTGTTTAGTAAATGCAAACAACATTATTTAGTTATATAAAAGCTTAAATTTCTGTTAATTGTGTTATAACCTTTTCAGAATGTTATTTAGAACATTTTATACAAGTATACGTATAATATGGTATGGTCGAACTTTTTTGTTTTCGACTAAGAAAAACACATCATAAGGAAAGTTCTATTTTCAGTTCACTTAATGTCTTTAAAATACTATTTTTTTTCCATAAATAACGTCTCATAACTGAAAGTGTTTACTAACACTCGTATTGTACAGAAATATTTTCTCAGGCTGACGCTGTGTTATGAAAATGAGCCTGATAATTTACAGAATTTATGAATTTAAATTATGTATATTAGTTTATGAGTATTTATCAATATATGAAATTTCTATTTACCGAATATAATTTCGTTAAAGATTCGGGAAAAATTTTTTTTTCCCCTCATGTTCTGATTTTTCCATGTTAATGAAGCAGTTCTTGTTTAAGAAATTTGGTGATCCAATTTTTTTTCAATAATCTTCGATTAACATGAACTCAGAACAAGTATAGACTTCGGAAACTTCAGTACGTTTAAATGAAAATGTGTATTTGTTGTGTATTTAGATTACTTTAATGAATTTAAATTCTTAATTTGTAGTCTCTTCAGAAAAATTAACACTAGATTGCCCAAGGAAGTCATTTTGACTGCTCTTAATTTCATTTTGAAAAACAATGATGTATATAATGACGCAATTTCTTAGAATTTTGTGACTTTTTGTACAACATATAATTTTTTTATTGTTAATATTTGCTAATAACATGTTATATAACTGTAAATAATATAAAAAATATTCAAAATTAATTTTAAACAAATTTCTTTACACATTAGTTATTCTTTCACAATGCAGTCACAATACAATACAGTATACCAAGTTTCAGTCTTTCTAGTGCTAAACTCGAAATGTGTTAAAAAACTTACAGGGAATTTAAACTCTAGATGTTCATGTGATCAAAACGTCAACGCATTTTAATGGTAAATGTGTGTTTGTTCAGATAACTTTAATGAATTTAATATCTAAATATTTATTCGCGGTGAATAAATATTTAGACATTAAATCCATTAAAGTTATTTCAGTGAATTTCAAATCGAAATGTGCATATGTTAATGAAACTATAGCGCATTTAAACGGTAAATGTGTATTTGTGTAGATAATTCCAATGAATTTAAAAAAAAATATGTGTATATTTGTTTAAGAAACTTCGATGTATCTTAATTGGAAATGAATTTAGAAAATATTAATAAATTTAAGCTGGAAACATGTTAGGAAGATTTTAACGAATTTTTACTGTCAGTATGTATTTAAAACAACTTTCTGGAGTTTAAATTTTAATTGAGTATCGATTTCTAAGCATTGTACTTGAAATTTTGCTGAATTATTCTGAAAATTTTAACTCGAAACGTGCCTCGTATCACAAATTTCAATGAACTGAAACAAATGCGGAACAAATTCAGATTAGTATACCTTAAAGAAATATTTTTAGGCTTAAAAGTACTTGGTAAAAAATCACTGATTGTTATTCCAAATTTTAACAAAGTTTATTCTAAAAAATGCATTTAAATACTATTTATTGGTGGTGTTTTGAAACAAAACCCAATTAACCATAACTGTATTTCTCGTCTTTATTTTGAACTGTGCGAAAATATGTATTTGCTTATGGATTTTGAGAAATACTTTTGATGATGCCTAATATCTGTGACAATTTATTAGTTTTTCATGTCTCAAGCTTTTATTTTAAGATATTATGCATATAAATATGAGGTTTAATGCAGCTATTATGATATTCGATAATTTGAGAACAGTTTAAATGCTATTCTAAGCACTATTTATCATCTTTAAAGTTGAAAAGCCACGTCGGATATTACTCACAAAATGAAACACCGAAATGCATGCTTTTTTGCGAGTTCTTTTTCTCCGTATGAGTTACGATTACACTTACTCTCGATTTCCTGCGCAGTTATAGCCAAGCGAAACCTTTCTTTGGGTACGGAAAACCTTCTTTGGTGGTAAATCTAAAAACCTCATTACTATTCCTGACTCAGAACAAAGTTACCATGTTTGGTGAAATAAAACGAACAGGCGAAAGAAATAATGCCTCGCCTGGATGATATATTTTTAGAGTTTCCTACCCATTACGCTTTTACAAAGGGAAGGGAGAATGTTCTAAGAACATTTCATAAAAACAGCCAACAAGACATGTTTATTTAATCCCGTAGTGGTCGAGTTCGGCCTTGTACCAACGGCGTCTTCTGAAAATAAAAATGCAACATAATGCATGCGTTTGGTTATTGTCGTTAAAATGTTGTTGACTTGGTGGGATATTATTTATTTACTAGTGGGCTGCCTCCTCTGCTCGCTAACGCTCGCCAACCTCCGAAAATTGCTACGCAATCTTATATGGTTTGCTTCGCAAACCGAGCTCACTTCCCTCGCTGCTAACTTAGGTACATCGCAAATGCACAAAATTCTAAGAATTCAAAACAATCATTCAAATCCATATAACAGCTTTTTTTTAAAAAAAAATTACCTCTTTTTAGTTAATACTAAGTCATTAAAATAAATTTGAATTCAAATAAATGACATGTAATTCGTTAAACCTATTAGAAATGTGCAATAGTATAAAATCTTAAGATAAAATTTCTAAAACTGATATCTCTTTGAAAAGGTTAAAATTTTGGTTATAATTAAGTCTATTAAAAATTTAAATAAGTGATTTGCAATGGGAAAACCTGCATAAACAAATAAACTCTAGTAAAACAAATAAATTCGTGATATAAATCAAAAATCGTCAAATTAATTCGTAATGTATAAATTCGTGCAAAAAAGTGCTTTCGAAAAAATACTAAAATAGAGATCTATCGACAAAAACTACTCACTTCTGCCTAGCTTAGGGTTATTTCAATTTCCGTTTTTAAAAGCGCTATGCGTTGAGCCACCTCAACTAGATTTGGCATGTGACATTTTTAGCGGCAATCATGGGTCGATTTTCTAGCGTTGCCATTCGGGGAGTTGTAATGAGGCTTTTTTT
>NC_092213.1:83434182-83479747 GCF_043381705.1 Parasteatoda tepidariorum | reverse complement strand
GTCATTAAAATAAATTTGAATTCAAATAAATGACATGTAATTCGTTAAACCTATTAGAAATGTGCTATAGTATAAAATCTTAAGATAAAATTTCTAAAACTGATATCTCTTTGAAAAGGTTAAAATTTTGGCTATAATAAAGTCTATTAAAAATTGAAATAAGTGAATTGCAATGGGAAAACCTGCATAAACAAATAAATTCTAGTAAAACAAATAAATTCGTGATATAAATCAAAAATCGTCAAATAAATTCGTAATATATAAATTCGTGAAAAAAAGCGCTTTCGACCAAATACTAAAATAGAGATCTATCGACAAAGACTACTCACTTCTGCCTAGCTTAGGGTTATTTCAATTTCCGTTTTTAAAAGCGCTATGCGTCGAGCCACCTCAGCTAGATTTGGCATGTGACATTTTAGCGGCAATCATGGGTCGATTTTTTATCGTTGCCATTCGCGGAGTTGTAATGAGGCTTTTTTGTCGCCGTGTAAGAGAAATATATATATAGATTGTGCATAAATCTCAATAGTCTCAATAGTCACTATTAAATAAAATGATCTGGCAACAGCGATGCAGACATAAAGACTGTTGAGAGTGCTTTAGTAAAATACTTATATTAATCCATATTTGTTACTATCCATTTATCATAAAACGAGGACTTTAGGCCAAACCTTGGTATGATTCATATATTATAATCGAAATTGTTAAAGTTGTTTTTGGAATTCTACGTCGTCATATGAAACGACGTTTTTTTGCGAATTATATGCTATTTTTGTAACTGCTGTGAGTTTGCAACAGTTGCTCGTTACTGTTAGGTCAAGTTTAGCCTGTCTGAAGCCAGCTCTGTCTATGCTTATTTTGAAAATGGTGCAAAACGTCAATATAAAGAAAAGCCATATTTTTTTGAAAATAAAAGGCGTTTTTTGTCTAATTTTTTAATATTTAAAAACTTCAATACTGCATTACCTGGGCTCATAAAAATTTGCGGAAACTGAGAATAAGTCAGAGATTTTGATAATTTTCATAAGGGTGGGAAAATATCGTCAAATTGGCGATTTTTTTCGATAAAAAAAAGTTTAGAACTGGAGAATAACTTAAATATTTTAAAAGTTAAAGTCCAGATAATTCTTCACGATAAGATGATATGCATATAGTTTAAAATCACTGCATTGTTTCAAGTGTAAGGCACATCTCTCTGGCTTTTGTATATTTCTTGGCGTCAGAGCTTCGAAAAATAATGTTAAAAAACGTATAAGGAAGCTTAGGAGTAAGTAGCTTATCGCCTGTAGCTTTGTAGTTAAGGCACTCAGCTATCATCGTGAAAGATTGGGGTTCAATCCCCGGCGACGTCTTGAAGACAAACCAGCTTCAGGTCGATGGGTGCCAGCTTGCCTGGGAATTAAAGGCAGCAGGTAAGCAATATTGACCACATTACCACCATCATGTTTTTGGAGTCGGAGGTTTGGAGACCTAACCTTCATGAAACCTCTGGTTCACAACGGGTTAATGCGAGAATGTTTCATTTTTACAAATTGATTGTTTTTGCGTCCCCCAGTAGACTGATCGCAAAGACACGGTTCCCAGTAGAACACCGAAGTCGAGCATCACTGGCTGCGGAAAGTAAGCGGGTGGGTGACTACTTTGATCAGCCTGCGTAGGGACCGAGGATGCGTGGTATCTGTCATCGTTAAACTGTTCTACCGTAAAGTGCTCGACTTCTTACACAGATCGTCGAACTACCAATGAGGGGAGCCGTCTCCCCTACTGAGGATCAATATTGCGATGTCTTCGAATCATCTTCAGGGATGTTGCCCAAACCGTCGCCAACTGCCAGTTCGGGCAGCTCTAATGCGACGTGAATAAAGTACCTATCTTCTTGCTTGTTTTTGCGTTAAAATTAATTATTATTTTACTAAGAAAAAAAAAAGTTCAAATGAGTTATTACCTGAAAAGATTTTTACGAAATCTAATGCGGTTTGCATTTGTTGACTAATCCTTTTTGTTTCATTATTCTACACAATTTCAGTCAAATATATCATATGAAACTAGGCTCACGGAATCGTGTAAAACAAACAAGTGTCTAAAATAAATCTATATTTTTTTACTCACATACATAATAATTCTATGAAACCTTCACATTGAAACTCTCCTAAAACCATCTCGAAGTTGAAACTAATTGAAAATTACATTTTTATTTGCGTTTCCTTCAAAATTAATATTTGTGTAGAAGAGAATAGAACACCCCCCACACACCCTTTAATCCTCTTTAATTCTTTTCCCCCCCATAAATAATAAAGGAAGACAAATTTCCTGCCGCTCCAAAACTTTTAAACGTAATTAATGAAATGCTATATTTTCTTTCTGACGCTTTGTAATTAATACCCCGGCGATGTCTAAATGAAACTTTATGGCAAATTAATTAGTTTAATTTGATTCAACAAATTGAATTTATTATTCGATTTATGATTCCACAATGAGTACTTCTTGCGGAATGCGTAAATTTCATCAGTGTATATGTATTTTTATTTGAGTTTATGTTCGTTAAATTAAAAATTCATCAACAAAAACATAACATTTGTTTTCTGTAAATTGAGAGAGAGAGAGAGTTACAATTTTGTAATGTCGAGTTAATTAACAGTTCGAGAGATTCTGTATCGCAAAATATAAGCTATTTTAGTAATTGTAATATTTTGTACGTGCATGGAGTTCCGTAATGTCCGCTCTTAATGCATGTTTTTGAAATCTTTGTATGAATTTTTTCATTGGTGGAGAAAGAACATAGCACACGTGACGTAAGAGTTTATGTTCATTTAATTAAAAATTCATCTACAAAAACATAACATTTGTTTTCTGAAAATTGAGAGAGATAGAGAGTTTAAATTTTGTAATACTGAGTTAATTAACAGTTCCGGAGATTCTATAACGCAAAATATAAGCTATTTTAATAATTGTAATATTTTGTATGTGCATGGAGTTCCGTAATGTCTGCTCTTAATGCATGTTTTTGAAATCTTTGTATGAATTTTTTCATTGGTGGTAAAGAATATAGCACACGTGAACATTTTGAACGCCTTATAATTATGAAACAATCCAGAAGACAAGGAAACTCCTTGATAAGTGCACCCAGAGGGATGATTTGTTATAGGAATATGGAGGACTTTGTGACTCGACAGATTCAAGGGGCATCAGTCACAATTTGCTACACGGGAAGTCTTCGGCCGTCGACGATCGAGCCCCCGACCTCTTGGACATGGGTCCAATGCCCTACCAAAGCAATTTTTTTTAAATATTTTATAACCGTCGTTGAACAACCGACCCAATTTCACAGGTTTACGACTACTAACGACTCCGTAGCCTTGTCATTTTGAACCCAATCCAGAAGAAAGGGAACTCCCGGATCAAGTATTGGAAGAAATTTGCCTTCGCGGAGGACTTTTTTTGATGGAGCTAATCCGCATTTGTGTTACATGGAGAGGAAGATCATGAGAACCTCCCACGGTTAGCATGATGGCAAGGGGATTCTAACTCATGATCCGTCTACCACTGAGGATATTTCACGTCAAAACTAGGGTCGGCACAAGCCGGATGCGGAATTCGTATCGGCCGGCCGTCGCCGGGATTCGAACCCAGTCCATCTCATTGGAAGGCAAACGCTCAATCCCCTGAGCTATCGTAGCTCATGGCCAAAACAATTGAGGAACTCTAAGAACAAATTTATAATGCGCTTGCATCAATGACTGTACAAATGCTTCAGAGTGTACGGCGTGAAATGGACTACCACCTACATGTTGTCCTTGTGACCAAAAAAGTCCCATATAAAATCTGTGGCTCACATGTATGCAAAATTTTGAAGTTCCTTCTACATTCTGTGTAAATTTTATAGATAAATTCTTTTTTATTAAATAGTTATAGCCGTTTGTAATCGCTACATTAATTTTAAATTACCTTGTGTTATAGCAAAGTATGAATATTTAGTTAAAGCATATTAATTTGACATAAATATTTTAATCAATTGGACTAGTTTAAATAGAATTAGTTTTTTCCAACTATTCTAATTTTATTAAATTTTCTCAGAAACCGAACGGTCTTAAGCAATGTAACGCAATCTGCAAATACCCAGAAGTGATATATTTGTCAAGATTTAAATTTTTTTTTCGTGGCATTTTCTAACGTTAAAAATGCTACGATTGAAAACCTTCTTTCAAAAATGCTATATTATTCAGATTTCAATTTAGTCCGAAAATGTTAATTTCATTTATTGGAGCATTTCATAGAAATAATGTATTTAATAATATTTATTTTTAAATATTTGAAACGTGAATTTTGAAATATCTCTTTTAACTTTGGAAAGTGCGGATCTTAAAGTCGTAAAGAAAGCTGAGTTTGATTCGAAGTTTAAAGAAAATGGTGGAAAATTCACAATTTATTTCAAAGCATGGGAAGTATAATGGCGAAATAATTGAGTTTTGAATATTCATTTTAAGGATCACGTATTTGCAATTGAAAGACGAAACCATATTTTCTAAATGTATAAGGATTTTTTTTTTAAAAATAAATACTCTTTACATTTCGAAGCTTCGTGTAGATTAAGACTAATTTTATTAATTATGTATGCATTCAAGCGAAATAAATTTGAATACCATATCTAAACTAAGTTATTTTTAGGTTTTTTATTGTTCGAAATGATCTAACGCACTTACAATCTTCACTGGACAAACGAGAATATAGCAATGAATTTAATGAACTTTTTGTCCATTACCATTTGCGAAACAAATAATATAAGAAACTTGCAAAAATACAAAAGTTTTGTAACATTAAAAGGAGATATCAAAATGCTTCGGAGACATTTTTATCTATTTTTTGAAATTGTCTCAGTATGGTATTTGATTAAATGTCTATTTTTTGACACCACGAGTCTTAAGTTTCTATTATGTTTCTGGGAGGTTTCATAAACGATCCAAATATGTTTCAGCTATACAATCGGCAACATCAGTCATATCGTTCTGACTTATGTAACCAAAGTCATAAGTTTCTATTATGTTTTTGGGCCATAAGTTTCAACTCACCACGATTCATAAGTTTCTACTCTCCACGAATCATACGTTTCTATTATATTTCTGGTAGTTTTCATAAATATTACAAATATGTTTCATCTATACAATCGGTAACATCAGTCATAACGTTCTGACCTATGTAACCAAAGTCATAAGTTTCTATTAGGTTTCTGGGTCATAAGTTTCAACCTACCACGATTCATAAGTTTCTACTCACCATGAGTCATAAGTTTCTATTATATTTCTGGTAGTTTTCATAAATGTTACCGATGTTATAGCCTAAATATATTTGTAACATCAGTCATAACGTTCTGACTTATGTTACCTAAGTCACAAGTTTCTATTAGGTTTCTGGGTCATAAGTTTCAACTCACTACGATTCATAAGTTTCTACTCTCCACGAATCATACGTTTCTATTATATTTCTGGTAGTTTTCATAAATATTACAAATATGTTTCATCTATACAATCGGCAACATCAGTCATAACGTTCTGACTTATGTAACCAAAGTCATAAGTTTTTATTAGGTTTCTGGGTCATAAGTTTCAACCCACCACGATTCATAAGTTTCTACTCACCACGAGTCATAAGTTTCTATTATATTTCTGGTAGTTTTCATAAATATTACAAATATGTTTCATCTATGCAATCGGTAACATCAGTCATAACGTTCTGACTTACGTTACCTAAGTCATAAGTTTCTATTAGGTTTCTGGGTCATAAGTTTCAACTCACCACGATTCATAAGTTTCTACTCACCACAAGTCATAAGTTTCTATTATATTTCTGGTAGTTTTCATAAATGTTACCGATTGTATAGCTGAAATATATTTGTAACATCAGTCATAACGTTCTGACTTATGTTACCAAAGTCATAAATTTCTATTATGTTTCTGGGTCATAAATTTATACTCACCACGAACCATAAGTTTCTAATATGTTTCTGGGAGGTTTCATAAGTGTTACAAACATGCTTCAGCTATACAATCTGTTACATAAATTCCAAAAAAAAAAAAAAAGATTTATGCCGCTAATTAATGCTAATGAAATGAAACTTTTAGAAAATATTAAACGAGTTAAGTTTCAAGTTGATTTCGCATAACTATTATTTAGTAGCATTACAAAATCCAACGATGCATTGAAACATTTTTATCTTTTAGAGACGTTTTTGTCTTTCTTATAAAAATCTATTTTTTGTGATTACAACTCATAAGTTTTAATTATGTCTGATATGAAAGATCTCATAAACGTTAAAAATACATTTCAGTAAACGCAGCCGGTTACATATATTTTGACAAAAAGAACGAAATGTGCTGTAATGAAACAGAATTTTCAAGAAATGATCAGCAAATTAAATTTAATTTTTTCTTGTTTGCATGTAGTCGTCATTTCGAAGGGTGTCATAGCTGTGCTGACACCTGCGTTTCGTCACTTTGTCTTCAGAAAATTCTAAAATTATATTTAACTGAATTATAAAGATTATGAATTTTTCAGCTTGTGAAACAGATGTGTGACAATTTGGTAAGAAAACAAAAAAGTTGGAGCAAAAATTTGGCTATGGTCAAGAAGCAAACTTGCATTCGCCTTCCTTTATTTGTGGTGTATCTATTTTAGATTAGTTCTAAGTATTGAATGGCCATAAAAATGCGTATCGGTCTTTTGTAATTTTTCTAATGAAATACAGTTATACAAAGAAAAATGATTTGTGAATTGTGCAAATTTTCTATTCACGTTCAATTTGTTTATTTGTTTTGTTCTTTTTCAATTTCATGGTAGTATAACAAAGGATCTAATACGTCTTTATATTCTAATAAACATTCCTTACATTCTAATATGCATGAAGAAAACTTTGTTACCTGCCAAACAAAGTAACAAAAATTGCCATTTTATTCGTTTTCAATTTTGTGACTCCTCAACGGAGGAAGTAATGTATCTTTATATTCTAATATGCATGAATAAAACATTTTCCAAGCAACGTAAAAGCTTTCGTTAGGATCGTTTTATATTTTATGATATCTTAACAGACGATCTAATACTTTCTTATATTCTAATGCGCATGCAGTATGCGTTGTTGCATAAAACGATAGCAAAAGTGGCTACTTTTTTCGTTTTCAGTTTTGTGACTCCTCAACGGAGAAAGCAATGTTTCTTTATATTCTAATATGTATGAATAGAGCATTTTCCAAGCTTTCGTTGGGATCGTTTTATATTTTATGACTTCCTAACAAACGATCTAATACTTTCTTATATTCTAATGCGCGTGTAGAATGCATGGATGCATTGCAACCTAAAAAGATAACAAAAATTGCTACGTTTATAATTTTTAATTTTGTGGCTCCACAACAGAGAATCTAATGCATCTTCACATTCTAATATGAGCGAATTAAGCGTTTGTCAAACAACGTAAAGTGTTCGTTAGGATAGTTTAATATTGCATGATTTCCTAACAGACGATCTAATTCATTTTTATATTCTAATGCGCATGTAGAATGCCTTGTAAAATAACTCTGCGTTCTAACTTAATGCATAACGAAAACTTTTGCGTGATAACCATATATAAAGAAACATGCGTCGTAACCATACATATATATTGTGCGTTGCTACCTAAAAAGGTAACAAAAATGGCTACTTTTTTCATTTTAAATTTTTTGGCTCCTCAACACATAGGCTCTAATGAATCTTTATATTCTAATATGCATGAATAAATCGATTGCCTAACAACGTAAAAGTTTTCGTTAGGATCGTTTAAAATTTTATGATTTCCTAACAGACGATCTAATACTTTCTTATATTCTAATGCGCAAGTAGAATGCGTTGCTACCTAAAAAGGTAACGAAAATTGCCACTTTTTTCGTTATATATATCCATTCGATATTGTATGGCTGCTCATCCTTTTATTCCAATATTTATTCCAGAATTAGAATGCATTAAAACTATAATTCCATTAACCACTTCCACCCCCATCGGAAATGCTTCCTTGCCATATGGCTTCCTGCGACCCAATCTTCTCACTTTCCTTATTCGAGACGCTGTCATCAATTTACCCATTTAGATGAGGAGACTCCCCCATCCCCCCTGCAGCAGGAGAAAGGGGGGAGAAGCGAGGTCTGGCATTATGATCTCAATTAATTCATTACGTGCTTGTCTTGGATCACAGGGTAATGCAGTCCGGAAAAGGGTCGCCATTAACCGTTCTCATTCGCTAAGATGTTGTCATCTGTATTCGTCTCTACTGATACCTTTGACAGTAACTCACAAGCGTCAAATGACGGGAAAGTAGTCCAGTCTGACTCCACCTTATCCAATATGGATCTAGGAAGTTCAACCCAGTTAAGCTTTACTAAATAAAATACTTTTCCGCTCATTAGTTTTGTCGTTTCACCCATAAATTCTACCTCATCGTTCCTCGGTGGTTTATGAGAGTTAATTTAACAAGAAACCGCGATTAAATGAATGTTTCTTAAAAGAAAAAAATTATGGTCAATAATTGTGTTAGAGTCAATATTGTATTGACGATGCATTTATTTCAGCGATTAAATGTGTTTGTAACAGTCAGTGCACGATTGAAACTTATACTACTGCCAGAGCCTGACAAAGGCAGGGGCACACGGGGCAGCTGCCCTGGGTCCCACATCAGAAGGGGGCCCCAAATCGAATTAAAAGTTGATTTTAAGTTCCCTTCTTTAATAAACTTTATTTAAGCAAGATATAAGTGAAGTGTAAAATCCGTCTGTTTTATGTCTTCATTAATCTATCGTATGAACACAAAAAATCTATATTTCGTAAATCCATGGCTTTCTAGTGCGGAATTTAGCTGAACTTTTGCAATTACGATGGACAGATTTGGCCAATCAAAAGTCCGCTTTTTTTTACACATTGCAAAATGCGATACTTTACAAAAAAACAGGCTTCTGATTGGCTTAAGTGAGCCATCGCAATTGCTAAAATTTAGCTGAATTCCACCATAATGCCAGCAAGGATAAGAATTTTTCGTAGCTAGAGGACAAAGTTAACAATCAGAAAACTGCATTCGACATGATTAATACAGAATGGTCATAAAATCAATAAAATGAACTGAACGTTACCATTAGGGGGGGGGGACTTCATAGCTATTTTAGGTACTAGTCAGTTTTTTTGTTATACCTCCATATAGTTCAAAGAGGGGCCTCCAAAGAAGGTTTTGCCACAGGCCCCAATTAGGTTATGTCGGGCCCTGACTATTGCCATCCAACACAGAGATGATCTTAAATTTTGAAAACTCCAGCCAATCTAAAATTAGGTTTTAATTTTTTATTCTATTAAATTATGCTAATTGACATATTATAGTGAATCTAAACGAATTTTCGATTGACGATAAACTCAATTTCGAGATAAAATGGCATCCTAAATTTTGTATGAAATAGTCTATTGGAACTTTAATTGCTGTCAAGCACAGACTTCTAGTACTTCATCTCGTTGGTAAACAACCGTAATTTGAATACATTGATAAATTTTCTTTTGGCAAAGAAATCGATTATTTCCGGACATAAAATGCTAAAAGTTGTCTTGTATTCCCCCTCTAGAGTGAAGCTCTATCCAGAACTTAAGCATTATAAGCGAAGAAAGCTAAAGAGATGATATGTTTCCTTTGACCAGAATATGGCGATAAATTCTCTTTGTAGCACCTATTATTGAAATTATTATTTTCGAGCTTTTGGCTCCAGTTCAGTTTAAAATAATAATTACAAGCCAGAGATTCGTTGTGGCTCAGTGGATAGAACATTCGTCTTCCAATGTGGTGACCCAGATTTCAATCCCAGTGATGGCTGGTCTATACAAATTCCTCACCTGGCTCGTACCGACCACAGTGGTGATGTAAAATATCCTCAGTGGTAGATGGATCATGGGTTAAAGTCCCATTGCCGACGAACTAACCGCGGAAGGTTTTCGTAGTTTTCCTCTCTATGTAAAGCAAATGTGGTTTAGTTCCATTAATAAGTCCTCCACTAAGACAAATTTCTCCCAATACTCGATCCAGGAATTCCCCTATCTTCGGGATTGGGTATAAAATTGCAAGGATTCGGAGTTAATGGTATTCGTTAACTTAAAATTTAGTCGGCTGTTCAACGACAGTTATAAGATAAAATAAAATAGCTCTAATACGCCAAAAGTTTGAAGATTTTTTAAAGCATTTTTTTTAATGAAAATATTTATATGTAATTTCAAAAAAAAAAAAAAAAAAAAAAAGAAAAAAAAAAAAAAAAACAAGAAAAAAAGAAACACGAATTTTTTCTTTCTTTTTAAAACACAAATTATTATGAAACTTTCATAGAAACAAGTTGTAAAAATTACGAAGTCAATCAAATTGCAATCAAAATTATAAGGCTACGTAGCTGAACATTAGTAGTCGTAAACCCGTAATTGGGTCAGCTGTTCAACGACGGTTATAAAATGTAAAATAAAATAGAATAACAAACTAGAGAATCATCAAAATATGGATACACGTTAAATTCCGTAAGAAAATATTACAGCAATAAAATCTGCTTGTTAATTGTCAGAAAATGATTAGAACTTGCATTGCCATCAGATACAGTACTATAGTACGGTTTTTAATACACTAGATAGTCGAAAAGTGGTTGAAGTTTGTCTATTTTATTATTTATTTCATAACCATCGTTGAACAGCTGACCTAATTCTTGGATTTACGATTACTAATGTTCAACTCCGTAGCCTTGTAATTTTGAACCCATTCCAGAAGACAAGAGAACTCCTGGATCAAGTATTGGGTTAAAATTACCTTCGTGGAAGAGTTTTTGATGGAACTAACCAGTATTTACGTTACATAGAGAGGAAAACCGCGAACATCTCCCATGGTTAGCCTGACGGCAGGGGACTTTGACCCATGATCCCTGTATCACGGATGTTCATAGGATGTTTCACGTCAGCACTGTGGTCCGTGCAAACTGGATGCGGAATTCGTATGACCAGCCATCACCGGGATTCGAACCCGGTTCATCTCATTGGAATGCGAACGCTCTATCTCCAGATCCTTCGCGGTAAGATTCTGCCGTCACAGATATGAAAGAGAGTTAGTAAAAAAAGTAGTTAAGTACAAATATTCGAAAATGTTTTAAGAACAATGCCTACTCCAAATAAATTCTAGGATTTTTGTTAAATGCGTTGTAAATTAAATGGGCATCGTGTTCAACAATTTAAAAAAAAACACGCACGCATGAGTGCTTTAAACTGCAAAGATTACATTTAAGGAAAACACGAATTCGAATAAATTAAAAAAAAAGACAATAGCCACTATTACAAACGAAATGAAAAGGACACGAATACTCAAGTGGGGAGCAGAAAAATTTTCAGATCTTTCTAATGTACTTCTATCCCAGATTTTACTTGCTTGTATATCAATTCTAATGGATGACTACTGCCAACTATCAGGATTCTGTTTTTACCAGGAGTCATGCTTCACAGTCAATAAAAGTCAAAATAAGCGGGCAACTTTTGAATTTGTGCCGTTTACATACGAATTTCTCGTAACTATTTGTTTCGTTTGACGGTTTGAGAAAACGGTTGCTGTTCAGGATTTTTCCGTTTATTACGTTTCGAGGAATATCGGTTACTTTTACCGTAATTTTGAATCTTTAACTGAACGGGTAGAATTTAAAGAACACTGTTGTTCAAAAGTACAGACATATCAGAAGATTTATCTTTTTCGACTGTTTCGAAATAAAATGACATATTCCGGACAAAACTTCAGATTAACTTGTTTAATAATTGGCCTACCGAACAAATTGTCCCAACGAATCGATCGAACAGTCGAAAAATATAAAATAAAAAAATAAAAGAATAAAAATAAAAGAATAAAAAATAAACATAATAAAAATAAATAATCTAAAACGAATTGAAAGAATTGCGAACAAATTAATAATATATGTCGTAATTATATGTGCCGTTATAAGCTAGCCAACGCGTGTTTTTTAACTGTATGTATATATATATATATATATATACATATATATACAGGGTGATTCTAAAAAAGATGCACAAAATTTTAGGAAGTGATAGTACACACCCAAGCAAACAATTTTTATTAAAGAATGCATGGTCGAAAACAAAACGCAAAGATGCTGGTGCATTTGGAAAGTTGTTTGATGCAAAAGTGAAAGCTTCATTCCTGTTGTGAGTTACTGCACTGCGTTACTTGTCGCCAAGCTTTCGGCCGCTGCAGGGAAAGTTCGTGATATGCCTGGTGTGTTTCAGAATGTTCGCCTATCTTTTCTTCGCCGTTGTACTGCATGCACAGCCACTGCAGGCCACTGTTTTGAACACTTATTGTAATCACATGCCATTAAATTTGCTTTCATAACTTAACTTCATCGTTCTTTGTGTGTTTTTGCCTCATATAAGAACCTAAGCTTTGACGCCCTCTANCTGCCGGCCACTGTTTTGAACACTTATTGTAATCACATGCCATTAAATTTGCTTTCATAACTTAACTTCATCGTTCTTTGTGTGTTTTTGCCTCATATAAGAACCTAAACTTTAACGCCCTCTAGCGGTTCTGCGTTTTGTTTTCGACCATGCATTCTTTGATAAAAATTGTTTGCTTGGGTGTGTACTATCACTTCCTAAAATTTTGCTCATCTTTTTAGAATCACCCTGCATATATATATGAGCATATGTATATATATAAATAGATATCAGATGGAATATTGCCCTACAAATATTCATAATTTTAAGTCTAGTGGCATAAAAATCCTTTTGCTTATCCATAACTTTCTCAAAGGCTATCACAAGGTTACAATTTGTAATTAATAACACTATGCGTACTTCGTATCCCTTGCTTTTTTGACTAGTGCTATGAAATCTATTTAAATCCATTATAATCTATAGTACAAAGAGCAGTCTAATATACANCTTACTATGTGTTGTATATTGTGGGTAAGTTTCATAAAATTCCATGTGTAATTTCTTGAGTTATCGCGATTTTTGTGAATTTTCCTTAATTTATGATAACCAGTGTAGTTGGAGTTTAATAGAATTATGTTTCAATATTCGTCAATAATTTTCACTGTTATTGTATTGGTATTATGAATAGATGCTCTTTGGATATTTCGTATCCAAAGTTTGAAATCTAGTGGCTAAGTCTAAAGTTTCAGTACTTTTTATCGATAATTTTTATATGGCTATATTTAGCCTCGATGTTTCGTATTCACCATTTTAATGGTAAAAACAACCACTCATCCTTAACTTAAGATATAGGGAGTAACATTTGGTATTTTCTCCATAGGCTAAGCATTAAAGTAAAAAAAATCTGTTTTGCAACATCGTTCCTCTTAGTTTGAAATAATAGGTCAAATAATATATATACTAAATACAATAGGTTAAATAACAGGCCCTGTGATTCAAATAAAAAAATATTTTCTGGATAGTCCATATCTGCAATAAAGATGAGGGATCTGTTTAAGAATTTGTGGTTCCAGGCACTCCTAGGGGGTGAAATTGTTCAAGTTTGGATTCCTTGTATTCTCGTTTTGAAAATATTTCACGAATGTGTTTAAACGTAACGTCATTTCGCTAATTTCCCGATTTATTTAACAGTTTTTATACATTCTGAGATTTTTACGGAAATATTTTGAGATAGAAATCATTTTAACATAAACAGAAAAAGCAATGATATGTTTCGCAAACATTGCAAATTTGAGTTCAGCTTTGCAATACTGAAAACCATTTCACTAAGCAATTCTTCAAACTGCCAATTTCGAAGCCTTCTAACTTGGCGGGTGGCAGAATCTGATCCTACAAATTTTAGCGTAAAAACACTCCTGTAAATTGACTTCCAAGTCGGGGTGGCTCAGGGGATGGAACACTCGCCTCCCAATAAGGTGATCCGGTTTCGAATTCCTGGGATGGCTTGTCGATACGAATTCTGCATCCGGCTTGCACCGACCACAGAACTGACGTTAAATATCTTCAGTGGTAGACGGTTCAAGGGTTAGAGTTCCCTTGTCGTCAGACTAACCGTGGGAGTATTTCGTAGGTTTTCTCTCCATGCAATGCAAATTACGGGTTAGTTACACTAAAAAGTCTTCCACGAAGGCAAATNGATCCAGAAGCTTCCTCGTCTTCTGGATTGGGTTCAAAATTACAAGGCTAAGGAGTTGAACATTGATAGTCGTAAACCCAAAATTAAGTCGGCTGTTCAACAACGGTTATAAAATAAAATAAAATTACGCAGAGTGTCAATGCTGGAAACAATTGCATTAAACAATTCTTCAAACTGTCTTGTTTGAGGTCTTTTAATTTGGCGTGCGACAGATTCTGATGTTTATGCATAGCATGTCCTCTAACGCACGAGACAATGAGATTGCTTTATTTGTTTCTGTCATATCTTTAGAACACGCGAAGTTTCAACTGACAGGAATCGGAATTGTAGGGCAGGAAGAAAAATCTCTTCACGCAAAAAATGATCTTTCTCTCTGAAAGAAAACATTCCAATACTAGGTCGGAAGAGAAAGAAAGAAAATGGTTTTCCTTTTTCATTTTTGATCGAAGTTCTTCCGTATGTTTTCATATTTGATTGATTCAGTATTGCAAAATTAAAAATAAAATACATTTAAGACAAAAGTAAACTATTTTTAATTTTTCGAATTCCATTAATTAAACTTTTGCGAGGCGAATTTAATTTTGTGTTTTTATTTTTCTGCAGTTCTACTAGAATGAGGGCTAGTTAATTAAATTTTTATGCTTTGGGCAAAATAGGGGCCAGGATAGCCAGCTGATGGGGCGTTGGGCCCATCTCCGAGGGGTCGTGAATTCGATTTCCTCCGATCGAAGACTCCTCGTGTGCAGAATGGAGACTGGATCCCGCTAAATCTGTCGGGGAGCCGCGATTTCCCAGGGGATAGAGCGTTCGCCTTCCAATGAGGGGAACCAGATTCGATTCCCGACAATGGCTTGTAGATACGAATTCCACATCCGGCTTCACCAACCACAGTGCTGACGTGAAATATCCTCTATGGTAGACAAATCATGGGTTAGAGTGCCCTTGCCGTCAGGCTAACCGTGGGAGGATCTCGTGGTCCTCCTCTCCCTGTAACGCAAATGCGGGTTATTTCCACCCAAAAGTCTTCCATGAAGGCAAATTTCTCCCATACTCTATACAGGAGTTCCCTTGTCTTGGTTCAGAATTACAAAGGCTATGGAGATGAACATTAGCAGTTGTAAACTAAAAAAATTGGTTCGGTTGTTCAACGACGGATATGAAAAATCTGTCGCTGTCACAAATTCCTACAAGCTCCCGTAACAAATCAATACCTCTAGGGATATTGGATTGGAGATTCCTCGTTGTTCAAGATTACGATGAATGAGTTGTGCGTAACTCTGTCTTCCCCGTAAAACGGGACGTGACGTATGAATGTTAACTCCGGATCATCCCTAGGGTTGTTTTCTAGACCGTCACCAGTAGCACATTGTGCAGCTCTAGTGCGACGTAAATGAAAGTAGCATGCCATAATGGTGATAATAATCTGCAAACTATAGGAAAACTGCCGCCTTCCTGTACCTAACAAATAAAGGTTATTTTACGAAAATGACACGGAAAATAAATAATTTTTTTGAGGGCTATAAACTCAAAATGTAGTTGCGATGTTACACAAGGAAACGGTAAACTTTAAATGTTAGCGTAGGTAACACCGTAGTGCTGACTTATGTTCGGAACTAATGGGTACTTGTTGAATCACTTTGCCATTTACTAATAATGCAGTATTTGAGTAGTGAATAGCTCTTGCATGGCACAATATTTCACGTCATGCTCACGGAAAAATTCCATGTCCTGTGTCAACCTCTGATTTTTTTATATAAAATTTCTTTTTATAAGGGAGCAGAAACATCAGGATGACGAGGAAATCGCTGTTAGTTAGGATTAAATTAACATTCTATAACGATTTACTGTTGAAATCGAACTATAATTGAGATACTCAATTGAAAAATATTTGCAAATAACAAGTTCTAGATTGTTAATTTTGATTAACTTTGTGTTTTGTTGCAAATTGATATGAAGGGCGATGGTTAATTGAGATATTTCACTGAAAAGGATTTGCTGTTAACAGGTTTTACATTAATTAAGATTACTTTAATGTTCTACAACAAATCAATTTTAATGTCGTAGGTAAATTGAGATATTTCACTGAAAAAAGATTCGCTTCCACCAGGTTCTACATTAATTGAGATTACTTTAATGTTCTATAACAAATCAATTTTAATGTCGAGCGTTAATTGAGATATTTCAAAAGGATTTGCTTCTACCAGATTTTGTATTAACCGAGATTACTTTAATGTTCTATAACAAGTCAATGCTAATCTGGAATGTTAATTGAGATATTTCACTGAAAATTATATGCCTCTATCAGGTTTTACATTGTTAATCGAGATTACTTTAATGTTCTATAACAAATTATTGTTAATATCGAAAATTAACCGAGGTATTTCATTGAAATATAAGACATATAAGGTTGATTAACTAATTTATTAACTAATAAAGATAAAAGTCGAAGATTAAAAAAGAGATTCTGTTGAAAAAGATTCACTGTTACCTTGTTTCATATTGACCTAAATAAATAATGGGTGATTTATCCATGCTGAATTATTGATTAAGACGTTTTAGACCACTTTACATCGCCTTATTCTTTTTTATTGTATTTAACTACAATGATTTATTATAACGATATTGTATTTAACGAATGCAAAATCTGGTAACTCTCTGTTTTGCAACCGTAACTGATGAATCCTCTAATCTCGTTGAATCTAAAATGCGAACATTTTCCTAGCTATCAATCTTTGATGCATTTCTAGAACTGCTCCTCCTCTGTTCACAATCTGGAAAACACAAACGGGAAAAAATCCTTTTTCCAGAGATTTATCGCTGATCGGCCAAAATGGGGAGACCCCCCTACCCTCCCATCCATTCGTGTGCGCTCTTTGACCACCAGATAAATGGTCAATGTCCAGTTACGACGTTGACCCCCTAGAAGGAGCTATTTGTAATCCGAATAGCATTCCAGAAGGTTTTCGCTGTGAGGGTGCAAACTTATCTTGTTCTCGTATTGTTGGCCGCAATCGGAGGGGGGGGGATCTGCTACTTATCAGATAAAAGTCGATACTTTTCGAATTTATAGGAGTTAGAGGAAGAAGTGGAAAGTTGAAACAAAAATATCTGGCCTTTTTTGTGAAAATTTCCTCCAGGGGGTTGGCCTGGGTTCATGAATTATTGGCTTAAAGATGGATCGGCTGACAATTTCCTATCTTCAAATTTTAAATCTCTGTCAAAAGCTCTTTCAGAATTTAAGATTTCGGCGTTGTTTTGTTGATTCCTTTAATAAATGGTATAAAATGGGCGATGTATATAGCACAATAAAAGCAAAAGGAAATGAGAGAAAAACGAAGAAAACTAATAAGTTTAAAAAGTTTTTTTGAGTGCTCCTCACACTATTGCATTGATATATTTTGCTTTGGCTATATTCATACAATATTAGAAAGCACTCCTTCGTGCGGATATAATCGTGTGAGCGGATGAAGAGGTTATATCTTTTCTTTATTTTGCTTTCCGGATTTTTAATAATTTTTTTTAGATAATTAAAAAAAATTCTTTTTTTTAAAAATACTTTTGAAAAATATTTTTAATAATTTTCTTCTTCATTATTTTTTATTATTTTCCATATTTTCTCAATATTTTAACTCATGTATATATATATATATATNTATATATATATAATGTCTGTTAACAGATAAGTTATTTCACTTTTTTTTTGCAAGTTACAACATATTGCGTGAATGGCTCAAATTCTAAAAGGATTAAAATTTCTGCCCCTAACAGCTGAAAAAGTCGCCAGCAAAATTTGGTACAGTTAATTTACTTTTTGATGTCTTTTAGCTGCCCTGATACCACCACATTACCTAGAGTGGATTCCATACCACTAAGACTCAATTGGAGTATCTGCTGTTCAGTGAGACACCTAGCTTTCAACACCGGGAATAGATTCCAATCCTAAATACTAAGCCCATCACATTGACTGGGCAATCAAGTAGGTTTTGGAATTACTTATTTAAAAATTTCATTAAATAATGAAAGTAGATCTTTTTGATGAAAGTGAATTTGATAAAAAAAATTTAAAAAAAAAAAAACGAAAGCAAACAGTAAGCATTTTCTAGGCGTTTTGATGGGACATTTGGTACACCTTTATCAATAAAGACCATCAATTCTACTGAACCTATGTGACATCGGAATGCGAGCAGGTTTTAATATTATTTCATTTTAAACATTGTTTTTAATTCAATTCAGATTAAAGATTTCATACCACTGGATTAAATCCAATAAAAATAAAACATCACATAATCTTATTTTATATCGATTCACATTTCATTTACTTTTTATTGTTTTTACTCATTTATTTATTTTTGAAATCACTGATTCCAAGACTTACATCAACTATATCAACTGAAAAATCTCTTTAAATTTTGTACGCGTCAATTTGAGTCATTTTTTAGCAGAAAAAGTGCAAATTTGTTATTGAGTTAGCATTAGCGGCTGAGAAAAAAACGAACGGTATCTTAATCATTTCTTTTCTTCCTCAGACGCGAGTTCAAACAAACCGGATTTGCATTTCTGTCCTGTCAAAGCCGAAACTTCTCAATTTGACATTTGACAATCCAATTCAGAACTGTGTCCTTGTCTCTCTATCCAATCAGAGGAGGGTGCCCAGTGTCTCTGACACGGACGCACTCGGACATCCCGTTTACCAAACGATTATCTGACTCGCTTCACTGCATGGAATATCTTGAGCAATTGGAGTGGAATAAATGGGCTTGGGCAAATGTTTTCTATGTACATATGTGCATTGTTATTCCCCAAGGCAATCAACTCTTCACTGACCGGTGTGGTGCGGGGAGGGGTCAGTAAAAGGGGGGCTAGCGTGGGTGGTCTTCAATCAATTCGTATTCAGAAATCTAATTAAAACCCGATCCTCCGAAATCTTGGACTGGATCATTATAGAATGGTCATACTGTCGGACAATAGAATAGAGTTTGAACAACTGAGTGACCGAAACTGAGGAGACCTTTTGAGTAGACGAAGAGGATTTCTATTCCGATGGAATGAATTTGTATATAGTAAAGGGTTATTCGAATATGATTTGATTATGGACGAAGTTTGGTTTCGAATGTTGTATTCTGATAACTTTTGTGCCTTTATTTAATACAAAAGATCTTGGTTCAAAAAACAAAATGAAAAAGACTAGAATTATGTATGTAGTAAATCGTATGAAAGAATGAATATATGAATGATCATATGAATAAAATATTCTTTTTTCTCATCATATGATTTGTATATCATATGAAATGATAAATACATGAATGATCATATGAATAAGATTTTCTTTTTTCTATATATAGTAGATTTAGTAGTAGAAAAAATAATATTTTATTCATATGATTATTCATATATTAATATTTTCATCTGATCTACAATGAGTTGTAGCAACTGAATAAAAAGCGATGCAATTTTAAAATTTTTTTAAACGTACTACAGTCATGAAACTTTAAAATCTAACAACCGCGAACCAATCTTTATTTATTTTTCGTAAAAAAGAACGAGTGTTAAACATTATAACAAAGAATTTGGAAAGGAAATCTTTTTTATATTTATTTTTTACTATTTTTACATTTCTTTATTAAAGTGTTTCGTATTACTTACCTGTTTAAAAAATATTCATCTCTTATAAAAAATGAAGTTAGGACTATCTTCTATTTCGAATGTAGGTCAAGTTCTTTAATTACAATAAAGTACGCATTAGCTGATTGAGAAATTATTTTAAATTTAATAACTAAATTGAAAATTAAAGCATTAGCATGTGGTCAAACTCGATGCGATGCTAGCTCTAAATTATTTGAAAATTAATGTGTCAAGAGCCTGATTGCTTTATAATTGTTCAGCAGTGAACTGATCGTAAAGAAACGGTTCCCAGTAGAACACCGAAATCAGAAAGCGGGTGGGTGACCACTTGGATCAGTCTACGTAGGGAACGAGGGAGCGCGGTATCGCTCCTTGTTAATCTGTCATACCGTAAAGTGCTCGACTTAGCGCGCAAGTCGTCGGGCTACCAAAGCAGGTTAACCATCCCCTCTGCAGAGGATCAAAATTGAGGTGGCGTGTCTTCGGATCATCCTCAGGGATGTTTCCCAGACCGTCGCCAATAGCCCATTGTGCAGCTTTAGTGCGATGCAAATAAAATACCTACCTACCTACTTTATAATAAGCATAGTAACCATTGGTAACTACGTATATCACCCGCACCAATATTTTTTTTGGACAATTTCCAAAAAATACTTAATTTTAAGAATGGCCCATATAAGTTGAAAATTGCAAACCGATTTATGTATTAAATTATTTAAATACTGCTATTTGATGAAAACTTGATTCTTTTTATTTTTTATGCAACATTAAAAATACAATTCCACTTCATCTAAAATATTTCTTTGAACAAATTTTTTTTTAAAAGTATTTCGTACGTAATATTCTTTTTATGAAGAGAATATCCGCGAAGATAAGAAGAGCATGTCAAAAGAAGAGAGAATAAGTAGAAGAATCGAGTATTCAAAAAGTTCCGAGAATCCCTTAACAAGCAGTCTTAACAATCCCTTTCTTTAATATCCTTTTTCTTGCAATTATTTTGAAGAAAAGGAATCTTGGCATGATCTTGTACAAAAATTGGCGCTGTAGATTTTATAAAATTATGTTTATGTGTTTATCTAATTTAATAGCTTGAACTAAAGAAATTGAATTTTTAGAATAATATGTAAATATTGTTGACTGTAGAATATTATTATGTAGAGAAGGAATAAAATATTGTTATTTATAGGGTGTATCACAAAAAAAAAAATTACTAGTAAAAAAAATTTTTACTGTGCCACCTATGTATCATTTTTTTAAAATTTTAAAATATTTTGGTTTACAGGAAGGGGATAAAAATATCGTTTCTTTTTTACGGAGAGGATCATAAGATAAATTCCAATTTTTTAAAACTTTAATATAAAACACTATTTAGTTTAATAAAATCAGAAATATAAAATTTAGAATGAAAAGTAAAATATTTTCTATGAATATAAATTTTTTGTCACCCAGAATCTATGTAAAAGTCTTAGTTTTTATTAACAAATAAGCATAATTTTACTTATTTTTTTAGGTTAGGTGGTTAAGTAGATCAGATTAGGTTAAGTTTCTCATAAAATTTCCAGTTGGCATAAATGTTGAAATTTATAAAAAAAATTTTACTGCTACTTTATATTCCAAACTTTTTTAATTTTGACCCTAAAACCTAAAATCTTCATTACATTTATGCTTTTAATAAAACTTGATATTTACCTACTTTAATCCCCCCCCCCCGAAAAAAAACGTTAAACTTATTATCTGATACACCTGAATAGTTTTCAATTTGATAAAATTTTTTTAATAAATATTCGCTCGAAACTTCTTCTACTTATTACTTCTGTGATAATTTTTTTTATCCACTTGAAAATTTGAAATTAAAAAATGTTTTTTGGTGGTCTCCCCGTTTATTTCGTTAGTGCTTTCATTAATCTTAGAATTTATTCTTAGAATTTAATGAAAAAAAGTAAAGTTAAAAAAAGCGTCGTAAATTTATGTTTTATTAATGAAAAAAGTCGTTACTCAATCAGAAAAATTACGACGGTCGAAGAAATATTAGGATTAAAATCATAAATGAGTAATTTATTTTCTGGTTGCAACTAAAAGATCGCTCCTAACGAAACCTTTATTTTCATTCACCAAGCCATTCATTAACAAAACTAAGCTTTCAAGTAATTTTCATTCACTTGAAACCCTAACCCCGTTCAATTTCATCTGCCAAATGTATGAGATATTTAATTTTGTTAATTTCTCTTTTTCTTTAATGGACATTAGAGTACATAGTTCATTAAATACATAATTTGTTTAGTAATATTTCAAATCGCCTTTAGTTAGCACAGCGAGCAATGGTACAACAGTTTAGTTAGTGGTGTTAAGCTTGATTTTAATGTCGACAACAACCTTTATCAAAAAACCCAACAAGGTTTATAAACGATTTGCAAATAAATCATGCTGACTGGAGACAAAGTTATCAATCATCAAGACTGGAAACAATATTAAATTTAACTATGCTATTTTGAGCGCTATGATGTTCGTATTAAACTTGCACAAACAATCCTTTTATATCTATATTGAATCGGTTTTTACAAAACAGGGTTAGAAAAACCTTCTGAAATCTTAACCGTTTGTTCTGAAGCGTTCTTAAACCCAGGATAAGGTCATCTCCTCAAGATTTATTTTAGACCATCACTAAAACATGGTTTATTTGTGCAATCTTTTATATACTTTTTTTCAGCATTTTAAAAGTGATGGTTAGCCTTATTATTAAGTTTTCAACACAAACAAATTGCTGCATTTGAGAGCCTGGGCATAAGCTAGATTGAAAATTAAAGACCAAAACAAGGTTTGTAGCAAAAGCTAAAAAATCTAAAGTTTTTTGCTTCCCTTTATTTAAGGAAACAAGCTTAGCATATTAATATTTCGACTAAGTTTAGAAAAGGATTAGTTAGTCAGCTTTTTTATGACAACCAAATGAAAACAACGCTTGCTGTAAAATTACCTGCAATTTAGGATTGTACTATAAAATGATAAAAATACTTGAAGATTATATATTTTTAAAAATGAAAAAAATTTTTTCTCGAAAATAAACTACAGGGTTGCTACTAAGTACTGTAACTCTAAAAGAATAGGAATTAATTTTAATAGTTTGGTAAAACAATTTCTCTCTCACTATTCCTGTGATTGGTGCTCTCTATAAGTGCAAACGATTTTTGCTGAAAGCAAAACATTTATAATAAATTTAAAAGATTTAATAAAAAAAGTTGATGGTAAAACAACTTTTCGATAGCGGATTATCTGTAGGTAGAATTTTTAAGCAATTAACATCTCTTGGATTTAATAGAACATTTATATATGGAACTGTAAATTGATTATTGGATACTATTGTAAAGATCGACTCAAGTCTGGTTGTCCAAGCTCAGTTCGCACAAAAAACCTTTGCTGATTTACCTGGAAGTGTAAGATTTGTGCAACGCTTTCAGAACAAGAATTTTGTAAGGCTTTTGACTGCAGTGTCCAATAATGAAAAATTTCCTCAGAAATTCATCGATAAAGCCCTTAGGAAAATGTGCCACAGTCAAGCCTATGGTAATCTGTGGTAACCTATGGCAAAGTACCAAAAACCTTTGCTAGCCATAGAAATTCGTATGACACTATATGATATATGACACTATATGTATATATGATAAGACACTATACGCCCATGGTATTCCTGTGACAAGATATCATAAGCCTTTTATAGAATTTGTAGGGCGTTATATGGCGGTACACCATAGCCTTATGGTACGATTAAAGGGAAGTACCATAGGCATATGGCAAACTAATAGAAATTTACTATATGAACTCTTCCTTCATATGGGAGAGCAGTAATAAAACTAATCCATCAAAAACAAAACCACCTTATATATTATATAATCCACCTTTTAGATACGTTAATGGCAAAATTTTACCATGGGCAAAACCTCATAGGAATATCCTATGGTAATTTTTTATGCCAAATACCTTCCCCTAAGGGGGAGTGGAAAACCTCCCGCGGTTAGCCTGACGGCAAGGGGACTCTAACCCATGATCCCACTGAGGATATTTAATGTCAGCACTGTCGTCGGATGCTCGATTTTGCGGAATTCGTATCGACCAGCCATCGATGAGATTCGAACCCGGTTCACCTCATTGGAAGGCGGACGCTTTATCCGATCAGCAACTATGGCACTAACAAATTTATGGGAAACAGAAAAGTTTGAAATTTGACTATGTGTAAATTGTTGACCTACATATCTCCGAAGCATCACTTTCACGCAAACCTGGAGAGCAGATACTCGAGTAAGCCTCTTGAATAACAAAGAAGTGAAAAAGATAATAGAATAAATAATATTTAGGTTTAGTTTTATGCAACTTAGGTTGACGACTATCCAAATGATAGGGAGAAAACAAATAAATAAAAATAGAATTAAATTTTATTTTCGAATTCCATCATTTTTCGAAATTTTAAAACGCAATTTCTCTACTATTTAATAAGACAAAATCGCTCTATTGTTTTGCAGTTCATCAATGCCTCTCATCTTCTTTTTTTTATAAAAATAATGAATTAGACAAAATGTGTTTTACAAACCATTATTCTTTTCTATAAGTATCGATATAAAAGAAATCGTAATCATTGGCGAAAAACTTTCCTTGGAATAGAAATAAATTGTCACCATACTGAGCTTCCAAATCGTTTTTGGTTTACGAACACTTTTTTCCGCTTATCTAGTTTAAATAGTTGAGAGTGTGACGCAAGTGCATTTTTCCATTTCCGTTCAATGGACGGCGTCACCGATCCTCGTTGATCACCGTCAAAACTTTCGACTTTGGAATTCTGTCACTGATCCTGACAGAACTTTTAGGAAAGGGATTGAAACTTTCTTTTTTGAAATATATATATATATAGTATTTTTCCTGTCTTTTTAGCGTCATTCCTTGGTTACATCCGACTTATATTTTGCCCTCACTTGCAAACCAAAGTGTAAAAGAAAATTTTGATCCATCCATTTATCGATTTGAAAGGAAAAAAAATGTATCCTAATATTTATTATTTAAACATTTTCGTCAATATTTTATAGCCAATATTTAAAAATGTATTTACTGTTTAGAAATTTTTTGGATTTGCTGTACTCTATCAATTGATATGTGCTCCAGGATTTGCTGTAATATATAAAACAAGTACATGCACCATACTTTTATAACAGTCGTTGAACAGCCGACCCAATTTTAAGTTTACGACTACTAATATGTTCAGATCCATAGCCTTATAACTTTGAACCCAATCCAGACGACAAGGGAACTCCTGGATCAGGTACTGGTGGAAATTTACTTTCATGTTTTACTTTTTGATGGAACAAACCCGCATTTGCGTCATATGGCCTTTAGGAAAATTTACCATGGACACGCCTGTGGTAATCTATGGTAACCATAGAAACTTATATGGCAAGATAAATTAAGCCATAGAAATTCGTAAGGCATTTATATAACGAGACACCATGCGCCTATGGTTACTAAAGAAAATTGCATGGTATTCCTATAGCATGATACCACAAGCCTATGGGAACCATAGAATTTGTAGGACGTTATATGGCTGGACACCATAGCCTTATGGTAGGATTAAAGGAAAATATCATAGGCAAACTAATAGAAACACGCTATACGCACGCGTCATTCATATGGGAGAGTAGACTTGGTTAGTGAAAAAAGCAGGGGCGTTTTCTGAGCTTCCGATGATCCATATCAATTTTGCGTTAATTAAACTAATCCGTCGAAAACAGTGGTACCTTTTAATAAAATTTGTCCACCTTTATAGAAATTTATACGATCAACTATTGGGGGAAATTTACCTTCATGGAGGACTTATTGATGAAACTTACCCGCATTTGTGTTTCAGGGAGAAGAAAACCACGAAAAACTCCCACGGTTGACCCGAAGGCAAGCAGACTCTAACCCATAATCGGTCTACCACTGAGGATATTTTACGTCAGCACTGTAGTCGGTGCGAGCCGGGTGCGAAATTATACACAGTAATTATTGAGATGCTCAGTTAAATGATATTTTTAACACTATAACATTTAGTGCATTTGAGAAAGTCTGCATTTAATGTCCAGGGCGCTCCGAATGACATTTGATTTAGTTATCGGCTTTTCACAGTTTTCATATGTAGCAGGGCCCCCACCTGCCATCATCCTAAAATCACTATTGATCTAAAGATCAGATTTCAATGCTACGGGTTCAAGGGGTTGACCTCAAATATGCTAATTAATTAGTGCAGACGATATTTTAAATCACGATATTATACACAAAACGAACTTTCTCTAAATAAACATACCTCTTTTTTCGATGGATCCGGATTTCTGATTTCCAAAATTAATGGGATAGCCGTATTCAAAGCAATATGGTCCCAATAGTTGGGTCAAGCGAGCGGTCCAAAGATTGGACTCCTTAGTATTAGTTTTACTTTTTCCGTATTTCGTAATATTTCGAGATTTTTCTTTTTTTAAAGATTAATTTCTTTATCTGAAGATAATTTTATTCAAAAAATAATTTTTAGTAAATATTTATTATTTTATTTAATAATAGTTGAAACAATCTTGACCTGTAAAGGCTCAAAATCCATTCATATAAAAAAAAATTTCGATTACAATTCAAAATATTTTTGACTATTAATAAATAAAACGACAAAAATGATAAATATTTTCTAAAAGTTATTTCTTGCATTTATTTCTCTCTGGATTAACGAACTTTATAATTGTGCGTAAAAACGTTTTGATTCGCTTAAAAAGACCTCAAGACATAGCGAAATACGCAGAAATAAATAAATAATATTAAGAGGTTCACCTTACCTAACTATTAGGGCCTATTTCTCAGATTGTGGCTACTCCCTGTATTTACCGTGGTGGCTCAGGGGAGAGAGTCTTCGCGTTCAAATGAGGTGAACCGGGTTCAAATCCCATCGATGACTGATCGATTCGAATTTCGCACCGACCACATTGCTGACGTTAAATACCCTCAGTGGTAGACGGATCATGAATTAGAGTCCCCTTGCCGGTCAAGCTAACCGTGGATGGTTTTCGTTCTTTTCCTCTCCATGTAACGCAAATACCGGTTATTTCTATCAAATAAAGTCATCCAGAAGTTTCCTTGTCTTCTGAATTGGGTTCTAAATCACATCGCAATTGAGGTCACTCTCTCAAATCATTAAGACTGAGTTGCAGAACGTAAAGATCCACTCCGTAGATCAAAAGCTATTCAGGTCTGTCCATTTTTTTTCTTTTTTTTTCCGAAGCTTATTTTAGCTATTTAATTTCTTTTTATTTGTTTATTCTTATTATTGGAACAAACTAATATAGTTCTATATTTACAACTGACTAATAGATATTTTTAAATGCAGAAATTTAATTTTTCGAATAACGACATTTAAATTAATTTTCCAGTAAGTTCTTCAATTCATTCCGTTATGTTCCTCTAATTTTTATTAATTTAATTATATTAATTTTTAAGTTTAATTGATTCAGTACTTCATTTAATTCCACCAATTTCTACAATTCATTTAGCTACAATTCATTAGAAATTGCTGTATACAGCAATTTCTTCAATTAAACCATTTTGTCATATTAAGATTTTTTGAATGAAGCACAAATTTCAACTAAGTTCTTCAATTCAATAAGTTTTGATATCCATTTTTTTTAATCTAAGCCACATAACTGAATAAACAGAGCTCTAAGCTAGTGAGCATCACTAATTTTATAAATTTTAGTAAGTTTAGAAACATAATCAACTGCATTTTAATTTATAACAATACGCACAGCTAAACCTATGGAAAAAAATTTCTTTTTTCACAAAACTCTTTCGCAGAAAATTTTTTAAACTTTACACCGATTATGCTAACCCAGAAAATGTTGTCAAAATCCTTTAAAATAGTGAAAACAAAAATATTAACTCCATTAAATCTTGAGTTGTTCAGTTTCGTTTGTTACTGTTTTGAAATGAAAGGAATGATTTCGAAATATTTTTATACGTTTTCCCAACTTTTAGAGACATACTGCATCAAAAAATATAGTTTCATGAAATTATGAATATAAATATAGGATATATTACTTTTGGAATCTTAGAAATAAATTTTAGAATTGGGTACCTGCACTTCAACAAGACCTCCCACGCCCATACATGTGATCTATGACGTCAGCGCCCGCTAATCTTTATCAGCAAAATGGCGTTTCAAAGTTGAGCTTAATTTCTCTACATAAGTTAGAATGTTGATTTAATAGAGAGCCATATCGCACATCGAATTAGTTGAAACATAATTCTTTCTCGTCTGCTTCTTTTACCTAACTTATATTTATTATTTGTTTACGTATTTTATTGTAACCGTGATATATTTTTGTTTTGTGTACCTGGCAACTTCGATGCATAATTAGTATGTTTTTGTTCCACGTGGCCTCGTGCCTGTGTTTGTGCTAAGTCTCAGTGTAAATATATAGGGAAAGAACTGAAATCTTTGAGAAAGAATCTTTGTGAAAGAAATTAGAATGTGTCACGTATGAGAATTTATACTTATTATGAGAATTTATGCTTGTCTTACTCGAAATGGAATGGAAAGAACAGTTGCTAACATAAACAAATGCCACGTTTCAACTTTTGTTTTATTATTACAGATACATTGCAATAAATGCAATTAGCACAATCGATATAATAATTATTTTAACTCTTTTCGTGCTTTTGCTCCTTTGAGACACTGAAACAAACTGTAAATGAACCAATCTGCAGTCTTTCGATTGTATTTGATAAACATTAACGAAGCTTCTGGTCAAATGATTCAGAATATCTCTCATTAATTTTCTTTCATTAGCAACTTTATTTTCAGTCTCAAAGGTCTTGAGGGGTTTTAAATCACTCCAATACCCCTTCATAACAGTAGCAAAAATAATCAAGTATTTAAATCTTTCAAACTATAAACTCGATTTAAACGTTGAAATTAATTTCGATCGTCGTGAAATATGCATCGGAGGGACTTGAAAGGAAGTGCGTCTGATCAATTAAAGCAGCAACAAAATTCGAGATCAGTCCGAGGTCTTTCTGAGATCCCGGAGAGTCCCAACTCTCAGGAGATAATTAGAAATGAAGCTACAACAATTAATATTCCTGAGTCCCTATAATCAGATAAGAGTCTGTCTTCGACAACTTCTTCAGTTTCTCTCTCTCCCATCGTACCCCATTTTCCACAGGCTCGAATTTCGAAAAGAGGAATTATTCGAAAATCTTTTCCAACTGGGGGAGGAGGACAGAGGAGTCGATAATTCGTTGCAGTAGTGAGAATTTGCAAAAAGACAATTCAAAATTAAGTTAGAAGGCGCCGGAGTTAAGTTAACCTCCGCTAATTGCTGACATCTCAACCGGAGTTGAAGGAGGGGCTTAATTAGAGGTCGAGAACAATTTCGGCGTCTGTAACCGTACCTGATCCATCATTGTCACCTGTAGGGGATAAAACAGAAGTCCATCTGCAATTCTTTAAGAGTTTTGAGTACCTAGACGGAAAACAGGGACTGTCTTTAGCGATTTTTCAACATTCTTTTTGCTACTTAAAAGCGTTCCAGAAACCATCTTCCGAGATATATGGACGTACATCATCGATATTCGATGTTCTCATTTGGGGAAGATGCATGGCCTTAAGGGGATGGACTTTCCATTAAGTGAAGTTGCAAAAGCCATTCAACAAGAAATTAACGAAAATGTAATTGATTGTTGCTGCTCCAGTTTGAAATAAAGAAATGCTTAGATAAGAGTTTTTTTTTTCATCCGTGCTTCAGAACACGCCATTTTGAAATGAAGGAAAACATAGTCTAAATTATTAGACCTCTTCGATTTAAATTTAAAATTTTCTTTTTTATTTTTGTTTTTAGCTTTCAATAATGGAGTATTATCTTACACCACAATACCTTTTGAGAAATGGGGAAATATTAGGGCGCATCTTTATTAGACCAGGGCAAATACTACTAGATAGTTTTTAGAATTCCTACGTACTTTTTTCTCAAAACGGTACAGTAATAAAATTGAAGAAGAGCTCGCCAATTCGGATAACAAATAATAGTTTAGAAATAGATTTTGAATAGGAATTTGAAGATAACTGTCAAATTAAAAAAAAAATTTCTATTTTCAGAGTTATTTTAAAAATTCAGTGAAGAAAGATGATGCTGACAAATTCTTTTAACGGAAATTGCACAAAAGTTTAAATATGTATCAAAAATATAAACACAAACAGACGTATAATACTTAACTATGTATCAAAAATGTTCATTACGGAATTGTTCTGGTTAGAGTTAACCAAAAAAAAAAATGTTCATTACAGAATTGTTCTGGTTAGAGTTAACCAAAAAAAAATGTTCATTACAGAATTGTTCTGGTTAGAGTTAACCAAAAAAAATGTTCATTACAGAATTGTTCTGGTTAGAGTTAATCAAAAAAAAAAAAAAAATCAAAAGAAAGTAATAAATCTATAATAACGACAGTGGAAGACGTTCTAACGACATTCTAGAGTATTTTTCGCCATTCTAATTGGATGAATATTTTGTATCTTATATGTNAATTAGATTGTAAAAGAGACGTACCTTGACATAACCTTAAATCCGTCGCATTGTCCGTGGGATTGTTTTCACTCATTTTTTACATTTGCTATCCACTAAATTTGAAAATAAAAAATACTACCCTATTAAATTACATGTGTATCAAAACAAACTAAAAAATATTTATGGAAAAACAATACTTTTATGACTTTAATTATTCTTATGCTAGTGCGAACCAAAACAATATGGAAATGAATGATGGAAATCTGGATCCTACCACGTGATTTCCCGGCCAATAAAAATTTAGCGTTAAACGTTAAACGCAACCTTGTTGGAAGTCGCATAAGAAGTATAACTTCAATAATAGTTTAGAAATAGATTTTGGATAGGAATTTGAAGATAACTGTCAAATTTGAAATTTTTTTTCTATTTTCAGAGTTATTTTAAAAATTCATTGAAGAAAGATGATTTAGATGATGCTGACAAATTCTTTTAGCGGAAATTGCACGAAAGTTTAGCTATGTATCAAAAATATAAACACAAACAGACGTATAATACTTAACTATGTATCAAAAATGCTCATTACAGAATTGTTCTGGTTAGAGTTAACCAAAAAAAAAAAAATTCAAAAGAAAGTAATAAATCTATAATAACGACAGTGGAAGACGTTCTAACGACATTCTAGAGTATTTTTCGCCATTCTAATTGGATGAATATTTTGTATCTTATATGTCTCGAATAAGATTATCGAGTTGAGTAAATATTCAACGACAGCTTATTAGTGAAAATTTAATTAAAGATGATTTAAAATATTTTTGGAATTTTCTATTGACTCCATTTTAACGTTTCGGTTTCAAATCTGAATCAAGTATTTTTTTATACAACTAGGAGGCTTCACCACCTGTTCACTCCTCTCACCAACCCCCATGGTTGCTTACCATTCATCATTGTTTTTTACTCTTAACATTTCGATAAAAAAATGATCATTTTGTTTATTAAATATATTTTATTATTATTACTTAATGTAAGCACATTTGATGAATAGCAACGAAATAAAAGAATACGTAGATTTGAAAAATAATGAACTGTAACTAAAAAAATTTTTTTAACTTGGGAATACAGAATGCGTGGCACAATGAATAATGGTGCGATTGTTCTTGTTTTCCAGTGGCGCCATCTATGGCCAGGAATTTGACTTTTGTCACCCTCATACGTCACACACCCGTCATTCATACATCCATTCATTCTCCACAGATCATAATTTTGACCTCTTTCAGTACCCCCAGATGCATAATTTGTTATAGGAACATGGGGGACTTTTGCGACCCGACACATTTAACGTACGCAAGTCACCATTTATTACAGGGGGATATCCGGCCACAACTAGACTCTCTCTCTTATTTTTTATTTCTATTTATTAATTTTTATTTCGTACTTTTTTTATATCAAGTCAAGCGCGATCTTATTATATGAAAATCATGAGAAGAAAAATTTTTAAAACAGTTCTTAAGATTGTATTAACTTTTGAGCGAATCGAAAACTTCGGGAAAAAAAATCTCGCGTTAAGTTTGTAGTTTAAAAGTGTGCGATTAGCGCCTCACATTTTAACTCTGTAGTTTCAATACAGCGCACAGTTAATCAGACAACTCTCTTGATTATACAATAAGTTTAACAGTTCATAACACTCGAACTAATAACCAAATCGTAGCTTTTTTTTTAATTCCCTGAAACTCCTCGCACAATTTTCTACACACCTCCTCAATTTTAAATTTCTATGTCTTAGAGGTATTGCGCGGAGAAATGAGAAAAATTATTATCACTTAAAATTGTAATAAATTTCGAAAATAAAACGAGAAAAAAAAACGCTGTGTTACGTTCATAATCAAATATGGCTCTATGAGCATGCCAAATTTCAACCCATTGTTGCGGTTTGTTTGGAGATCTATATAGTATTTTCCTTTTTTTTAACACTTAATAAGCCTTGAACTAACAATCGAGTGTGAAAATTATTTTATTCCATCTTATTTCATGTACATTGTTTACATATCTTAGTAATTTAAAGTTTCTAAGTCTCCTAGTTTCTGCGTAGCAAACAAAATGTAACGTAAAGTTCAACACGGATAGCAGCGATGACAGCAGTTGCGGTTTTTCAATATCGAAAGAAAGTATTTCTCTATTGGGATACATGAATATTATTACTCTTCATGTGTTCTCAATTATTAATTTAAATGTTAATGAAATTTCACTGTATTTTGTTAAATCTTTAACCGTAATGGCATGAAAAAGTAATATCATACTGAGATGAAAGCCATTAAGTAATGTCTACTAATGAGATTAAACTATATAGTGATGAAAACAATGAATCGGAGTGTGAAAAATACAATGTAATTCATGAAAATTGTGACTAAGTCGAACTGAATCGGGTTCGAATCCTGGCGATGTCTGGTCGATGCAAATTCCGCATCTGGCTTGCCCCGACCACAGTGCTGAAGTAAAATATCCTCAGTGGTAGACGGATAATGGGTTAGAGTCCCCTTGGTTAACCGTGGTAGGTTCTCGTGGTTTTCCTCTCCATGTAACGTAAATGCGGGTTATTTCCATAAAGAAAAGTCCTCCATAAAGGCGAATTTCGCACAATGCTTGATTCAGAAGTCCCCTTGTCTTCTGGATTATGTTCAAAATGACAAGGCTACGGGGTTGAACATTAGTAGTCGTAAGCCCAAAAAATTGGGTCGGCTGTTCGTCGGCGGTTATAAAGTAAAATAAAATACTACACTTGCAGTTCCACATGAAGTATCAAGACACAATATCTGTGTTTCGATACTGTGTTGATTCTGTATTATGGCACTTAAGAAAGTTTTTTTTATCATAGAACTGGAACTATAATATGTCTGCACATGCGGTCTTATTTGTGGCATTTTCACACTAGACTACTCTTACCGAACAAAGTTAAACATTTATTTAAACTTCATTTATTTATTTAAACTTCATATCTTTTTTTTACATCCTTTCTTTTTTCGTCTCTCTCTCTCACTCTCTTTTCTTATTTTCACTTTCTTTCTTTCTCCTTTTTTCTTCTTCCTTTTCCTTGCTTTCTTTTTCTTTTCATTCTTTTTTCTCCTATTTTTTATTTCTCCTACCTCCTTTCCTTTTCTATCTTCTCTTCCTCCCTTTTTTTTGACTAATTTTTCTTCCTTTCATTTGCTTTCATTTTTTCATCCTTTCTTTCACTTTCCCTTTATTTTCTTCCACTTTTTTTGGTCAAAAATAATATAAACATCTCCCCCCGACAGTTGGACAGTATTTCTCCTACTTCCTTCCCTTTTCTATCTTCTCTTCATCCCTTTTTTTTTGCCTAATTTTTTTCCTTCCATTTACTTTCGTTTTTTCATCCGTTTTTTCACTTTCCTTTTATTTTCTTCGACTTTTTTTGGTCAAAAATAATATAAACATATCCCCCCGACAGTTGGAAAATTTGTCTTAAAGTAGCATTGAATAATTGGTTGAAAAAAATAATTGATAAAAAGAAAGTAATTCCATTTACTTTCTTTTTTCATTCTTTCTGTCATTTTTCCTTTATTTTATTCCACCCTTTTTTTTTAATCAAAAATGATATTAAAATATTCCTTCGACATTAGGCATTACACTAGCATTAAACTAGCTTTCTAGACTAGGCATTAAACTAGCATTGAAAAATTAGCTGAAAAAAATAGTTGATAAAATAATGATTCCATTTACTTTCTTTTTTTCATCCTTTCTTCCATTTTCTCTTTATTTTCTTCAGCCTTCCTTTTTGATCAAAAGTGATATAAACATCTTTATTTGAGAGTGGGGAAATGTGTCTTAAACTAGCATTGAAAAATTAGCTGAAAAAAATAATTGATAAAATAATGATTCCATTTACTTTCTTTTTTTCATCCTTTCTTTCACTTTCCCTTTATTTTCTTCTACCTTTTTTTAAAATCAAAAATGATGTAAAAATATCCCTTCGACATCGGGAAATTTTGTTTTAAACTAGCATTGAAAAATTAGCTGAAAAAAATAGTTGGTAAAATGATGATTCCATTTACTTTCTTTATATCATCCTTTCTTCCATTTTCTCTTTATTTTCTTCAACCTTTTTTTTTTTTTGATCAAAAGTGATATAAACATCTTTATTTGAGAGTGGGGAAATGTGTCTTAAACTAGCATTGAAAAATTAGCTGAAAAAAAAAGTTGATAAAATAATGATTCCATTTACTTTCTTTTTTTCATCCTTTCTTTCACTTTCCCTTTATTTTCTTCTACCTTTTTTTTTTAAATCAAAAATGATATAAAAATATCCCTTCCACATCGGGGAATTTTGTCTTAAACTAGCATTGAATAATTGGTGGGGAAAAAATAGTTGAATTTGCATAACAAATTAGAAAAAAAAGAAAAGAAAATGGACGAAAAAAACGTGTGAAAAAACTGTGTATATATATGGAGCAACGTGCGTGCAAATAAAATTTATCTCGCGTCTTTTTGCTATTATTGTGTGTAAATCTTAGTAAGATAATTCAGATTAGAAATAGCAGACATATTAGATTTTCGGGCACAGTTTAACAATTCACTCTACAAATAACTCTAATGATACTTACAAATACTCGCAACTCACAACCGTCTGTGTTTTAACACCCATACTTTGCTTAACGAATTTCCTCCACAACAATTGAGATTAGAGCCGATCATTTGGATTTCGAAAGGAATGGTGTTAAATTTGTTCTCATTAAAGTAAATTACTTTAGCTAAATTAAAGTCAAAACCCCGAAATTTTACTCGTAAACTTCCTTATCTATTCCTTAGATTTAAGATACTTATTGCGCTAGATTGACGAGTTATTGAAAGTTTGCTTTCTGAGTCAAACTCATTTAATTTAATTCCTATTCAAACTTTATGAAGACAAATAACAATGCTAGTTGAATATTTTGATCGGTAAGAATATACTTCTTATTTTATATTCTGTATTATAACCGTTGTTGAACAGCCGATCCGCCTTCCACTGACGATATTTTACACTGTGGTCAGTGCGAGCCGGGTGCTGAATTCGAATCAACCAGCCATCGCTGAGATTCGAACCCGGTTCACCTCATTGAGTGGCGAACTCCTCTTCGCTACAACGGCTCGTAAGAATGTATTTAGAGACATCGCCGCGCATTCCGCTGTCGCGTATTAATAGCGCTATGATTATTTTCCCGGTAATTTTGTGCTACAAAATTATGTTCAGCCGTATGTCGCTGTTTATATTGCCTAAGATATTCACGGCGATCCATTTTTTATAAAAGACATAAGTATTTCAAAGTGAACTCTATTCAGTATATTTCATACATTCAATACAAAATAAAAATCGCAACAAGATTTAGCTGGTAAGTTTAAGTTGTAACATTTCTGCATACAGCATTATTAAAAATTATTATCTTTTTACACACATGCGTTCTCAATTTTGATTGGCTGTTTTGTGCGTTACTAACCAGAAGTCTTCTGTGATTGGCTATGTGTTATCATTCCACTCTCTTCTTATATATAAAGATATAAAAATTAGTACATGAATTACTTTAGTTAAATCTTCAAGATAATTAACCGTGAGCTAAATTTCTTTTCATTGTAAAACCTTTTTATCTATAATTCCTTTAAAAACTATCTCTCATTTTTTTTAACCGTATGAGGCTGGTTTTTAATTACCTTAAATTTTATTGCATAGCCCTAATTGGGTATAATATGAAAAAAACACAACTACTTCGATTTAGTAGGAACAACATATGACGCAATGCTAAACGAATGGAATTTAGTTGTTGTTTATTTAATTATTGTTATTAGTAGTTGTTGTTATTTGTTTCAGTTGTTGTTATTTATTTAGTTGTATTTAGTTTGAATAACTTTTCTTTATAATGCAATAAAATCTGGCGAGCAGCTATTTAAACGATCGAACACTTCGTTTGTTTATTTGTGGCTTGAAGTTAGGCTCGCAGAAAATGCCGTTCATTGGTTAAATTTAGTAGGAACAACACAACCTGTGACGTAGGCTATATTATACCCAATTAACTAATCATGTTATCTAGTGCAATTCAAAGAACAGAAAACGCAATTTTTTTATTATTTTTCATTCCTTCTTTTGTTTTCCTTTATAAAAGCTGAGGAAGGTGGCACTATTTTCGAGTATTTTTAAAGTGCTCAAATGCAAGTCAAGTTTGCTATTTACCGTAACAAAACTATTTACCGTAAGTAGGTTATTTTATGACATACCTCTAACCATTTTATACCCGTAACCAAATTTTAAAAGGCAACATAAAATAAATGAATTTTAGTTGATGCAATTAAAACATTTACCTACCTAAATAAGTAGAAACTTACAACAACATGAATGAGTCGTCTCGATACACCGAGACTGAGTTGTAAAGAAAGCATGGCGTCGTAAACAAATATCGTTCAGTTTACAGTCACCCTCAAAGTTTTGCGTCTTTTACCAAATTTTGGTTTCAGTCAGTTGCACCATGGGAGTATCTCTCTATCATACTTCACAATTTATGGTGTAACTAAAATGAAGTGATCTTTAAAAACTTTGGGATAATGAGAAGCTTTGCTACTAGTAGAAGATTTACTGAGTTTTTTTACTGTGTATTGTATTTTTACTGTGTATTTTTACTGTGTTTTTTTACTGTGTCTCAGCACTTACGTGGAACTTTAAGCATCACAGATCACGCGTAACACTAATTAGTGTATTTGACTCTAGTACTAGTTGGCATTAAGTTTGGTTCGACAAAGATGATTCACCAAAATACATTTCTAAATGCTATATTCACTAAAAAAGAAAAGCTGTTAGGGAGAATTCGGTTCTCTAGCACAAATGGGGATCATTATGATTCGATAAAATATGTCTCATCATCCACAGTAAAAATATAATACAACTAACTGAGCTAAATGCAACTAAATAAAACTGGTGCGCTTAAGCACTCTAAGTTAACACCAAATAGAGCTTTCATATACAATTTAAAGGGTGCAAATAATTATAAAACTTTATTTTATTGCTTGAGCCAGGTGCACACCAAGCTCACGCGTATTCACATTAGGCATTAAATATTTTCGTTTTCCAATACGTTAACGTTGGCGAATTTCAGATATCGTCTGTAGATTGTTTTCATTTGAATATAAGTTGACGATTGATTGTTGTTGTGTTCAATGTTCGTATACAATACTGAAACAAAAATTCACGTTTAAAATATGTATTTATATTCTTAGTTGCATAATAATGATATTTCTAATTTAGTTTTTAATATTCATATGAATATAAGTTGACGATTGATTGTTGTTGTGTTCAATATTCGTTACAATACTGAAACAAAAATTCACCTTTAAAATATNTAAATGCTATATTCACTAAAAAAGAAAAGCTGTTAGGGAGAATTCGGTTCTCTAGCACAAATGGGGATCATTATGCTTTGATGAAATGTGTCTTATCCGCCACAGTGAAAATATAATACAACTAACTGAGCTAAATGCAACTAAAGAAAACTGGTGCGCTTAAGCACTTTAAGTTAACACCAAATAGAGCTTTCATATACAATTTAAAGGGTGCAAATAAATCTAAAACTTCATTTTATTGCTTAAGCCAGGTACAAACCAAGCTCACGCGCATTCACATTGGATGTTAAATATAATCGTTTTCTAATACGTTAACGTTGGCGAACTTCAGATATCGTCTGTAGATTGTTTTCATTTGAATATAAGTTGACAATTGATTGGTGTTGTGTTCAATGTTCGTATGCAATACTGAAACAAACATTCACCGTTAAAATATATTTTTATATATTTAGCTGTGTAATAAGGATATTTATATTTTAGCTTTTCAGTCTCAGCAAGCAATTGGAATTATTTTATATAAATGCATAATTTCTAACCGCTTCGGTTCTGTTAAGCTTACTTTGAATTAGAATTAATGTTCTGCGTGTACTACGCGTATAAAAAATTTTTCAATCTAACTTTGTTCCCATAATTAGTGTATTTATGCATCCTAAATTAATGATTCGTGCTTTATATTATATTGCAAAAATGACTAAATTGACTCTTATGTGCATTGATGTAATTATATATCTGTGTTACTGAAAACCGAAAATGGTTGCATCTACTTTGCACCGACACTACGCAGGGACTGTCTTTGGTTCGAATCAACTTTAGTGACAGTGTCCACCATTCTTGAAACGCAAAACTTTTTTACAGTATTACCACTCCCCGTACATTTATGATACATCTGATTACCATACATCTATAGTACATTTACCATATGAATAAGTATGTATGGTGTGTTTCCATAAATTTGCCATGTGTATATGTTACTTTCCCATAACTGTTTGGCATTTTAACTTAAGAATACCATAAAAGTAAGGTATGCTCCAATACATTTGCCACATGTGTATGATGCATTTCCATAAGCGATTGCCATGTAAATGCCATACAGGTCTCTATGGTTACCATAAGCCTATGGTATACTGCCTCACAAATTTCTATGGTAGCCATAGGCTTATTGTGTTGTGCCATATAAATGCCATGCAGATCTCTATGGCTACCATAGGCGTGTGGTAACTTGCCATACAAATTTCTTTGATAATCANCCGCACCGGTCACACTTTTTAAAGAAAATCGGGTATGAGTCGGATCGGAACGCTGCATGACAGGTGTGTCCCAGCCTTAAGGGATTGATAAAAATCGGTGCTGAATATTACAAAAATGAGATATTGGCTACACATTTATTGCTGCATGCTGACAAATTGTAACCCAAAAAAGATTGGATATTTGAGTAAGATTCTGCACCGTCACAATGGGCCAAAACAACACAGGCTTGGCTCCATGTTAATTGTCTGAAATTTACTAAGCAAAGAAGATTGTCCCCCTTTCTCACCAGAACTAACTCCTTTAGTAGACTATTGTGTTGTTCGAAGTATTCTAGAGTCTTCTTATTAGATTAAGTTAATGCTAAGTAGCACAGACGCTTGGATTCCCTCAGAGCTTCGTTATAGCGTGAATGGGACAAATCACCTCTTTAAATGATTTGTGCTACCATCGGACAATGACGTAAGACATTATCTTTAGAAATCGATAAAGATGGTATCCAATTCGAATAAAACACAATTTAAGGTAAACGTCCATTAATAGTGTTCATCATATTTGCGTATTTATCATATTTTATTTAACATCTGTACAACAAAATGTTTCGATATCTGTAACAGTATTTTGTAGCCATCCTGTAAAGTGATTGTGCTAGCCTTGATTGTGCTTGTACGGTCCCGTGATAGCTCAGTAGTTAAAATTGAAGGTAATGGGCTGTATATAATAATTAACAAATATTTATTTAGCAAATGTAATTAATTAGTTCACGCATGAACTTGCATTAGAGAGCGACCATACGCTCTTAACAATTCAATCAACAAGAACAAGTAGTTCAAAAGGTTACATTATGATGAAAGATGGCTGGTGCAATACAATCTCGCCAAACGGTAATTCAACACCAAACAGTGCTTAAGAATAAAATGTTGTAACACATTCTTCATTCTTCTAAGAACCTAACAACACCCAGGCAGCGCTGCTAGGTGCACAATAGCATTACACTTGTGGGATGCAGAGCACCACCTAGCGGCGTTACAAAAGGCACTTTCAGCCACGTGTTGCTGTATAATTCTTAATCTTCTCAACGTATCAAACTTTTAACAAAATTTTTCATTGCATTTTTATGACACCCAACTTAAATGAAGTATTTATCTGAACTACCTGACCATAAACGTAATAGAAACAAGTACAAAACATTTTAAAATACACTTTTGCCTTTAAATAACAATAAAATTTCAAACCCTCTCTTACTCGACTCTTGTAGCAAATGTTGTGTTGGCGAATGAATTCGGAGCCAAATAATTCCAAAAGAAAATAAATGAATCTTTACCTCAAGGGTAAAAAAAAAATTATTAGCAAAACTTCGGGAATGGTATCAGTATCTAAGGAACACGGATACTTGTTTTCGAAAATTCTAAAAAGGAATGAAAAGATCTTCATTTCAGAATTTATCCCGGGAGGTAAATTGCAGGTGAATTGGAAAAGGCTTTCAATTAAATCCTTAATTAATTGTTCCACCTCATTAGAGACGGTAGAGGGGGGTAGAGGAAGGGCTCTCCTGAGGGTTAACCCCCCCGTCCATCCCTTCGAATCTTCCAACATTTACATGCATGATCGCCCCTACTTCGTCAAGAGAAACACAGTGGCGTCTGAATTACCGGAATTCGGGAGTCTCTCCCCCCTTTCTAATGAAGACAGCGTTTCTAGCACTCCCTACGAGTTGCAAAAGATTTAATGATTTTACGATGTGTGAGTTTCTCCAACTGAAATTACGAACTTCCAATTTAAAATTCTCCTCAGTGGCAATTGAGTCAAATTAAAATATTTTGGTTGGAAGTTTAAAGTAATGTTTTGTTAGGCTTTAAATTGAAGTTTTTGATAAAATTCTGCCGATCAAAATTTGCTTTTCTATTATTATTATTTTGTTTGATATAAGGCGATTTAAGGAATTTAATAATATACTAGATCTCAACTTTTATCTAAAATACACATTCGTAGAAATTGCTAAAAAAGTATTGGTTAAGTAGCGGTAAGATGTAAATCTTACCGCTACTTAAGTTACCCGCACTGTTATTCCGAAACGGTTAGGCTTGTTAGGATTTAAATTTGCAGTTTTTGATAAAGCTCTGCCGGTCTAAATTTGTTTTACTATTATTAATTTTTAGACTAAAAGGGGTATAAGGAATTTAATAATATACTAGGTCTCAACTTTTATCTGAAATATACATTCCAAGAAATTACTGAAAAAGTATTGTTACATCTTACCGTTATTTAAGTTACCCGCATGTTACTCTGAAACAACTGGGTTTGTTAGGATTTAAATTTGCAGTTTTTGATAAAGTTCTGCGGGTCTAAAGGCCTGGTTTCTTAGGACAGGACGCCGTCAGCTGGAAATCAGCGCTAACCTCTGATTGGTCCATTTATGAGTTTGATAGTANTACATCTTACCACTACTTAAATTACCCGCACTGTTACTCCGAAACGGCTAGGCTTGTTAGGATTTAAATTTGCAGTTTTTGATAAAGCTCTGCCGGTCTAAATGTGTTTTACTATTATTATTTTTTAGACTGAAAGGGGTATAGGGAATTTAATAATATATTAGGTCTCAACTTTTATCTGAAATATACATTCGCAGAAATTGCTAAAATAGTATTGTTACATCTTACCACTACTTAAATTACCCGCACTGTTACTCCGAAACGGCTAGGCTTGTTAGGATTTAAATTTGCAGTTTTTGATAAAGCTCTGTCGGTCTAAATGTGTTTTACTATTATTATTTTTTAGACTGAAAGGGGTATAGGGAATTTAATAATATATTAGGTCTCAACTTTTATCTGAAATATACATTCGCAGAAATTGCTAAAAAGGTATTGTTACATCTTACCACTACTTAAATTACCCGCACTGTTACTCTGAAACGACTGGGTTTGTTAGGATTTAAATTTGCAGTTTTTGATAAAGTTCTGCGGGTCTGAATGTGTTTTACTATTATTATTTCTTAGACTAAAAGAGGTTTAAGGGATTTCATAATACTATCTCAACTTATATCCAAATTATACATTCGAAACAATTGCTAAGAAAGTCATTATGCATCGTGCCGTTACTTAAGTTACCCGTACTGTTACTCCGAAACGCTTTCCGTACTGTTACTTCAAAAAAACTGCGAGTTGAGATCAAGCTATATAATTACGATATAATCTAAGCAGTATATCCTTGAAAAACAAAACATTCATTTGTTCTTAAGGAACATAAGTGGTGGCAATTGAGACAAATTGAAAACACTTTAGTTGTAAATCTAACAAACGTTTTGTTAAAGCGATGCTTTAAATTACAGATTTTAATGAAATTCTACGGAGCAAAATTTCTTCCTCTTTCTTATTATTTATAAATTATAATTGATATATCTTATTAATTTGTAATATGTCCAATCTTCTATCCTATTTTTCGGATAAAGTAAAAAATATAGAGGGTAAAAATTTATTAAATTAATGCTACTTCGTTTCATTATTTCATACTACTGTTGGTTCGTAATACTTATACTTCAAAAAATTACGAGTAAGAAAATATTCACATTATATTATTGCACATTAACGCAAGTAGTATAACACTTTGCATGCATAAAACTATAATTCCGCTGTCTAATACTTGAATTTCATATGAACTAACGAATTCTATACTCAGCTATAACTCTTCTCTTTAATAAATTAATTTTGATTTTAAGATTCTCAAAGTGGACGGAAACGGAGTACAGAGTAATTCATAAAAATTTGATGTCACTGAACTTTATTTGCGCGCATGTAACTAAGTGTAGATATAAGTTATTTTGCAGATTATCTAGCCAATGTGCAGATAAATTCCGTTAAACAGCCAAAAAATGGTGCCTATTCTCAATTTCCCTAAATATTCTACAAACAATCTTAATAATTTGTTTGATATTAGTTAGAGTGAAAAAATGATGAACAACAGACCACGTTTCTGTGCTCTTTTAGGTTTTTTGCTTATTTCTCGTTACTTACTTAAGATTATTTATTCATTTTTCACTATCGAAAAAATCTTGGTACAACAACCAAACAATCAGTGCAACGATGGCGCAGGGGATAGTGCCTTCGCCTTCCAATGAGGTGAACCGGGTTTAAATCCCGGCGATGGCTGGTCGATACGAATTCCGCATCCGGCTTGCTTCTACCACAGTGCTGACGTGAAATATCTTCAGTGGTAGATGGATCATGGGTTAGAGTCCCCTTGCCGTCAAACCAACCATGGCTGGTTCTCGTGGTCATAGTTCCATCAAAAAGTCCTCCACGAAGGCAAATTTCTCCCAATAATTGATCCAGAAGTTTCCTGATCTTCTGGATTAGGTTCAAAATTACAAGGCTACGGAGTTGAATATTAGTAGTCGTAAAACCTAAATTTCTTCAACGACGGTTATAAAATAAAATAAAATCAAACAATCAACACATTAGTTGATAGTATCAACCACTTTAAAAACTATTATTTAAAGAATCGAACGATTAACAAAATATTTTTATTTATTTATTTTTCAATATCTAAGGAATCAAGTCAATAAATAAAATCGAACAATTAGTTAATAGAATGAAGGAAACAAACTTTGGAACTGTTTAGCAATATGCAAAACTCTTATTCTGCACATTTCTTAGGTAAATTGTGTAAAGAGCTCGATTCCGCACTTTAACAGATAGCCTTTGTTAGTCTGCTGTTTATCTTGGTAAAGGTCATCTTACAGCTTTCGAGATTCAGCGATAAAACGTAGTACAATGTACGCGAAGGTCAACCGATCCTTTCCGTTTTTATCATTGTTTGTCAAAATTCTAAAGGAAGTACTACACACTTACGATTGTTGACAGTTGAAAGTTGTTAGAAATTACTATTTTTTAAATTTTTAGAGTGTTTTGGATAATAAATTAATTCTGAAATGGCAACGTAAAATAAGATATTTTAAAAATACAAGCAATTTAAATTTATTGGACACAAAACAATATTCAACAAGACTTGTCTGATTTGAATTAATTGAATTGATGTGAAAAGAAAAATCAATGAAAAATGTACATAGCTAGGTTTTGTGAATATTCAGAGATCTATTGTAAATAATTTTTAATTTTGTTGTTTTCACCTTATTTTTTTATAACAATTCAGACAAAAATGTTTATTGATCATTGATAGCATAATTATTTAATTTTACATTTGTTTTTTTATTCGTATTCAGTATGACATAGACATTAAATTGCTTAATTTAATTTGTCGAATTTCAGTTACATATGCTTTTATTACATAGTTTGCTTTTTGCCTGATTGAAACTAAAATATTTTTTCAGTTGACAGTATTGTAGTTAATTGGGCAATTACTTGCAATGGGTTTTGCTTTGGAAATATTACTCAACATCAACTTATTAATATTACATGTTTTAATTTGTTTGCCATATTTTAAAGTTTTTTCATTCATTAGGTTTTTCTTTTTTTTCATTATATAAAAATTTAAATTACTGGGGGGGGGGAGATGAAGCACCATATAGGGAGCGTCCGGCATCCTATAAGATCAGCAATGATTTGAGTTAGTAGGGGTAAAAATGTACTTGAGGGTGCCCCTTGGCGAAATTGGCGACTTTCGTTTGGCGCCATTCCTGTTTGCGCGGAACACCGTGGTAACAGGATTCGCTGCCAAGATATAATGATATTTCAATAAAACATTGGAAAATTTCAACAAAACATCGGCCAAAACTTTATAAAATTGCAATAAACCCGATATGAGCAAAATTAATAAACCCAAGAAAATGCATTTTGAATCGAAACAAAAATTAATGGAGTAAGCACAGAAAGAAAAGGAAAGAAATGTCTCACTTCTTCTTTAAGCTTGAATATCCTCAGATTTAGGTGCACCGAATTCTCTAATAGCAGTTAAATACTGTCTAAATTTATCATGAATAAAATCTGTGTACCTCCATCGCCAATAAATTCGGCGAAATACGAATCGAAAATAGCGTCTGTGGTACCGGACTGGCGTTTTTTATAAAGTCCCTTTTATGACTGGCCACATACCTTCGATCTTATTGACCAGAAGAAAAAGTAACCTTACCAGCCGGTATCCAACTTAGAACTAACGGACGTCTGAAATCACATGTACCGTTGAACATTTAAAAATAACGCTAAAATCTAAACCAATCAGAATCACGATTGGGTTTCAGCATCGCCCAGCTTGGTGATCAACCGCGATTACAACTTGGCGAGAATCAATTCGCACCCTCAAATATAGTCAACCCGAGTTAGGCTCTGCCACGTGTGCTTCGAATACGGAGATTAATCTCCGGCTAATGCCCTATAGTAATTTGTTAAATAATATTGCTTCCTCGCTTCATATAAGTTTATATTATTGTTTGCATTAAAATTGCTTTATATAAGTTTATAATGCTGATAACAAGGACTTCTGACATATTACAATCCTATCATATTCTCTCTATGTGATGTTGGTGCAAAAAAATTGCCAGCTAATCTCCAGGAGAGCGATTTTAATTTTGTGAAATATACAGAAATGTAATTGCGTAGCAGTTACATTTTTGGTAGCAGGGGGTTGGCGAGCGGCAGCGAGCAGGGGCTGGAGCCCTCTAGTGTAT
>NC_092213.1:83413074-83433997 GCF_043381705.1 Parasteatoda tepidariorum | reverse complement strand
TCATCAATTTATTTATTACTCATAGCAAATCGTTTAATCTTTCCTTATATGGAAGTGAAAGATCTTAAAATAACTTCTCTTTTGAAGTATAAATCTAATTATTATTCATTGGCATGTTTTTAGCCTTGAAGTCCCAAAATAGAATTTCTACCCTTATCCTTTACTAAAGATATTTTATGAAAACGAATGAAGTTTTAATGCTTTTATTAATACAAAAGTATTTAATTTTTGTATTATATATATATATATATATATATACATAATCGTTTCAAATTTCAATGTATTCTACTCAATAGACACTCATTTTAATAAAATTTTGTGTTTGAGTATTTAGTTCATATTAAATACTTTCTTAACTTATTCATTTTTTCACATTCAAAATACTGGACAACATGCAATTTTATCACTTTAGAAATAATAGCTCTTTTTTTATTTATATGATTTTGCAAAATTTTATTTGTTGAAAAAGTAATTGTTCTTACCCTTGTTGATCAGAATTTTTAATTACGATGAAAAATTCATTTTAAGAAAGGTAAGAAATTCTATTTTAATAGCCCTATGATATGGCATGTAAATATCACATTATTTGAGTCTTGTATATTTTGTTTCATGACTAAAATGTAAAGTATACTATAAAAATAGTCCACGCTGTGAAAAAAAAGTTTTAAAAAAATGAATTTTTCATTTATTTATGAAATAACAAAAAAAATAAAAAAAAAATAATTTAAATTTAGAAAGTTATTATTATTATTTTTTCGCATTTAAAAGTCAGCTTTCCTCAAAGCTGTATATTTCAAAGCAAAAATGAATTTTGAGTCATTACTTAAAGCTTTGGTCTTAGAAGGTTACATATTTTTCTTTTATAGGTTAAATATTTTCCTTAAAAATATATACATATTTTCATGTATATATTTTTTCATGAGTTCCTAATAAATAAAAGAAATTTTTTTTAAACCTAAATGGTTTAGAGGAAAAAATACTTTCAAACCCAGATTTATGAGGGACTAATAATTGTTTTAATCCAAAAATTTACAAGATCTAGAGTACAAATGAGCAAAGTATGTTAAATATCTTATATATCGGATTCAGTTAATTTTCACCAATAAGCTGATGATTAATAGTATTTTTTTACTTTATTCGAAAGATGTAAAATGGAAGGTCGGTGTCAGACACACTCAATAATTGTTTTCTGACAAATTCATACTTATACGTTTCAACACACCCATACACTTCATATTATTTACCTCTGTAATATCAGGTACATCGTTAATACCAGCATTTATTTTTTGGATCAATTGTATAAGGACGAGATTTAGATAATTTGGGGGAAAAGTATTGACCAAAAATGGAGTCAGAGGTTTCCGTACCTTTATTTCGAAGCACTTCATAGGGATCTACTTACTTGCAGTACAGTATGTATCCATGGAAACGGTATTAGAGAAAATGTTCATCAGTATCTATCACCATTCAACTATAGGAAAAGCAGTGATTAAATGCGAATGCCTTCTTTTTTTGTCGAGCTACCGTTTCTTTTTGAAGGCGTCCTTTTCACCAACGGTTAGCCAGGCAATTTCGCCAAATTAGGGGACGAGGATCTGCTTCACTACCGGGGCCATTCATTTTCCACTGAAAAGAGTGAGAATTCTTGCTGACTAAGATTGGCGGCCACTTGGCTAATCTGATAAAGTGTTCTCAACTAAAAATCCTTTTCTGTTGACTTCATTCTTGATTTGTGGAACACGGTCTCGAGTAGACGTGAAAAAGTAGCCAAAAACCTTCCAAGTAGTATGTTACATCGAAACGCCTTTTACCTTCTTTTTTTTCCCTCTTTTATTTCCCTTTTCATTTTGGCAACGGGCCTCGAAAACGGCCGTGATTGGTGGGAGAGATTTGTCAAGTTTCCATTAAGGGTTTGTGTGTTGCGTTCGGTACTTCATTCGACTTTGAAATGAGAGGAGAGAAGAATTCGGAAATGGCGCTTTGTGAGGAATGGGTGAATGAAAAATAACGGGAGAATGAAATATTAGGTGATATGAAGATGGCGACAAAGTAACAATAAGATGGAAGGGTTGCTTATTAGGATTTTAGCCAACCTCAACATTTCTCGAGGGCTGTAATAAGAGACATTATTCATGGAGATCGGAGTTTCCGTCTCATTTAAGAAGCTTATTCCATACTATTAGTAATAATAAGTTATCCGTTTTCTTTACTGTCCCCGAGGCTTCTGTTAAGGACTGTGTTAAAAAATAAATATGAAAATAATAATGAAAAATAAATATGAAAATAATAAAAAATAATTATGAAAATAATAATGAAAAATAATTATGACAATAATAATGAAAAATAATAATGAAAATAATAATGAAAAATAATTATGAAAATAATAATGAAAAATAATTATAAAAATAATGATAAAAAATAATTATGAAAATAATAATGAAAAATAATTATGAAAATAATAATGAAAAATAATAATGAAAAATAATTTTGAAAGTAATAATGAAAAATAATTATGTACAGGGTGTTTCATACTAAGTATTATATATGCTACTGTGAATGACAGAAATAGGTGGAAGTTGACTTCCACCGGTGAACATTGACAGTCACATTGTCGCTTTGGTAAATGTTCGAAATATACACTTGTTCTAATTAAGTGCTACTGCCCGGTATACATTTGCCCGGCATACCCTAGTTCAATATTTTTTTTTAAAGTTCAGTGATGTATCTCCTAATCTATACTCAGCAGATATTGAAATATTGAATAAATCTAATAATATCAAAGAATAAATTAATATTAAATGGGGTATAGCAAGTATTTTGGACATTCACCAAAGCTTTGACATTCACCGGAGAAAGTCGACATTCTCTTGATTTTGTTCATCCACAGTAACATATATAATTTAAAAAAGATAATGGTCTCAAAGGTTTTTTTATTGCTGTCCATACATTCCAATTATGCTGAAAAAAATTATGTGCAACATAAAAAAAATAATAGTCAAAAATCAGTTTCTCATTGTTGAATTTAAATTCTAATTAAACTGAAAAATCCTTTGTGTTCCTTAATTCTCAAAGAAGACATGGAATCTTTTTCTGTCAAATAAATAAAGCTATAACGGAATTTACCTATAAATTAATTATCTCTTTTTTAAGGGTATTTAAATTCTCTTCAGTTTTTATCACAGAGCTATTTAACATGCTTTCGTCGAAGTTATCTATGTATATTTGCTTTAAAATTGCTTTACTGTGTAAATTCAAGTTAATTTACCTTATTTCTTTTTTAGTTTTATAAAAATGCCATTCTATGATGATAAATGATTGCGCGACATTTTATGACAAATATATTGAGTTATCGTTTTACAATTTTTGAAGAGAAAATATTTTATCTTCAAATTATAAGTTATTTTTATAATATATTTCATGTAAAACTATGTATTGTCAAAGCATCTAATTAAAAAAAATTTAAATAGCAAAGAAAAAAAATATTAAATATAAAATTTTTGGATTGTTTCAAAAAAATATTTTTAGCCGAAAAAATAAGCGGATCACTATAAGAACCAAAAAATAAATTAGATTTAAAAAGAAAAAAAACATAATGTGAATGAAATTTTTAAGAAAACGGAGCAAAACGATAATTTTTAAATTTTATCCCAATGTATACCAGGATCAAATTTGGGTTTTTGCAGTTTAAATACAACAGTTATTGAACAATTCTAAAGTAATTAAACAGTTTTGGAACTTTTAAATCAATAATTTTTACTTTAATGCAATAAACTGCTTATCGTAGAAATCTGCTTATCAAGAAAATGTGATTGCAAAAATGCAAATGTGCGAAGCAATCATGTTCTTAAGCCAACTTAAGCAGCCTAAATTAGCGGTTCCCAAATGATGTTCTGCTGAACCCAAGGGTCATAGGGGTTCCGAGAATTAAGAATTTTTTTAAACAGTCATGCTTGTTGAAACCTCTCGTATTATTAAACGTATTAATCCTCTTGTATTATTAAATGTAACTTATTAAATGCATATCTAATTAATCCATTATTCATTTAATGTTTTTATGAAATTATTTAATTGAAATGCTTGTGAAGAAATAAATTTCAAAACCATGTTTTTCTAATAACAACACAATAAATGAATTATGAAAGGGATATGCATTTATGAAAAATTCCATTAATATTTCGAATCGAATAAACGCAACCTAACTCAACAGGTCGGTTTCTCTGATAACCGTTGTCAAGGTTTATTTTCGTTCGTTTTCGTTTTTATTTTAACGGAAAGCATATTTCAACTCATTTCCGTTTTGCAAGTTTAAAAATCAAATTAAGAAGTAGGCTAGATTTCCGCTCTGCTATTGTTGTCGCAGGCCATTAGGGCACCGGGGCGCAATTGTTCTTGTTTTCCAGTGGTGCCATCTATCGTCAAGAATTCTACTTCTGCCACACCCATACACGTTTATAAAGCTGACCCATTCCTTCATCCACAGATCATAATTTTGACTTGAACCAGAGAACGATCAATCTCTAATCCAGTACCTGTCGTATCGGCTGCATCAGGCTATTGCGATCGTATCATCACTGTACGACCATAAGTATAATTTGTTATGGGAACATGGAGGACTTTGCGATCTGACAGATTTAATGTGCACCAGTCACCACTTACTACTCGGGGAGTCTTCAACCGGCTGGATTTGAACTACCGTTCTCACGAACGAGAGTCCAGCGCCCTGCCAACCAAGGCTGTCCCGTCCATTGTCTACTGCTCTAGACCATCCTTCTTTATTTACCTGCATATAACAGATACTGATCTTTGCACCTGCGGCCAACAAGGTTCGCCTGAACATTATCTCACTAGTTGTTCCTACACTGTCTCCTGGCATAGTCGTCAACCTAGCCCAACAAGTTTAGAAATTTGGCAGAAAACTTTTATTACAAACAATACTTTAAACAAAAGATTAGTAACAGTAATGAACTTCTTAGCGGATAATGACTATCTATTAAAATTTTCATAACTTCCCATTTCACATGTATAATATTTTTTTTGTCTTATTTCTCCTTAAATTCCACACTTTCAGTAAATTTTTTATTTTTATTTTTAATATCATGTTATTTAGGCTGGAGTGGAGCTGGACCAGTGGCCAAGTCCTGGGCTATATGGTTAAGGGTTTTCATAACCTAGGTACATGCTCAGGGCTTGGAGGAAAGAAGAAAAAAAAAAGTAAATTTAACTGTCCGACGTAAAACAGAATTTTATGACCAAAACGATGCGATAAAAAAATTTCCTTCCTTATTGATGCCCTAATTTTATTAATTCGAATATTTTCAAAATAACGAATAAAATTTAGACCATTACATATTTTCACAATAAGTAAATATCGTTTGTTAATTTATATGCTTACAATTCCTAAAGAAATCAAATCTTGCTTAGTTCCGCCGAAAGAAGGTAGATCGATTGCACTTCCGATAAAAATTAGGCGTTATAAAGTTTTTATCCGTGGGAGTTATATATATTTTTTATTTCTTGATGGAATAATACATGTTTTCAATCCCTACTATTAGTTCACAGTCTCCCTATATCTTGTTCAAATTTTTAATCGCTAATAAAATACTTTTTATTCATCCACTCGAATTCAAATACATTTTTTTAAACATTTAGTGGGTGGCACTATGTGTTAATACAAATTTTTCAAATATTAATTCATTAATTAATTAAGTTTAGTTTTATATGAGTGAAAAAATTATAATTATTTAATAAAAAGTGACTATAAAATTTTTCTTTATTGTCCTAAGCAGGAATTGACTTAAAAATTGTTTTGTACTACTTGTTATAAGGATATGTTAACATAAATACTTCATTTAAACATTTTAAATATATGCATTGAAGGAAGAGATAAAGAAAATTTTCTACAGCTTTTTTGTTAGAAGTAAAAAAACAAGACGTGGTAAGTTTTGAAGACGATGCTTTTCTAGCAAACTATCAGAGATAATACCGTATTATCATTTTTTGCAAGACTCTTGTAAGAAAGTCTTATTTTTTTACAAATGTTTCATTGATTTACAAATCGATAAGTTCAGATCGATATAGTGATCACATTATATTCAATATTCATGCGACACTATAATTTTGTGACAATATCTATTCTAATGATTTTCTTAGTAAAGTGTTTTCTTCTAAGAAATGCATCACAATGTTGCGTCTAAAACTTGAGATAAAATATGAAATATTCATATTTATGCCAGACATACAATATTCAATGTTTTTGATACACAGCGTTTGTAACATTAATCTTCATAGTAGTTAAACTGATGATCATACTAAACTTTTTATGTTTATTTCTTTTGACAGTATATTTTCAAATAGTTGATAGTTTGAATCGCAATAAGTATTTTATATCTAACTTTTTCATTTGTCAGTTTTGTATCAAATTAGCCAAAGATATAAATTAAAGACTGTTTTAGCAGCTAAAGATATAATTTAATTTTGTTAACATTTTGTATTATAAGTTAGCTTTGTAGAAGGCAACTTTCTACATGTAAGAGTTTCAAGTTTGTTGTTTTAATTTTATTTTTTCAATCCACCGCGCTGTACATATTTAACATTGTCTAGAACTTACAACATCAATTTTTTTCACCATTCCTTCCAGTATAGAGATTTTTGGAATATTGGATTTAATCTAATTTTTATAAACCATTAGCAAACATAAAATAAACTACACCTCTTTTAGGAGAGATATAGAATATGTAATTGTAAATCAGTTAATTGGTTAACATAGATATTACTACACAATATTCAAGTACTGTCTTTCTGATTTTTGAGTACAATTTGAATACATTGAATACAAAAAGTGTTATAAACTGAATCTGACTACAAAGAACGACCACTGTAGTTTTAAGTTTATTTTAACACATGGTTCAAACTAACGACATCACTTAACGCATGGTCTCGTAATACTTTTCACATAATTTCGCAGATCATTTTTTGACTCAACATTTTTCACATGGACCTAAAATCCGAACTTAACGGAAATAATGTGCGAAAGATAATAGGGCAAAGAATAGTTATGTAGTACAGAGATGTATAGTTACTATATTGCGAAAATATAATTCAATAACTAAATGAAAAAATTCATAATGCACCATTTTATGTAGCCAGCATTTGAATACACATTTTTTTTTTTTGCACCGTGGCTCAGAATTTTTTACAGTGTTAAGCGAATGCTATTATCTATAAAATTATTGTTTTTTTTATACTTTTAGAGCCTGTAATTATTTATTTATAGTGAGATTAGTTTTTGAACAAAAGAAAAAAAAAGTTACCGACTTCAAGTAAACTGCTAAAGTATCGCTAAAAAAACTCACGAAAAAGTATCCCTAAATAGTAACTGCAAGCATATCCCGCCTAGAAATGTCATCCATGATAACCTGTTATAATTTTAACGAAAATAACGTGTAAATACATGCTGAAAAACTAAAATAAAAGTTCAAAAAACCTTTAGTGTAATACACAAAAAATGAATATACATATCAACGGTCAATAATTTTCTACTAATTAGACATCTAATAAGCGACTTACTAATAAAATTACACGCTTAAATAAAGCTGCGCTCTACATTAATTAAATTAAGTGTATAACTAAAGACAGTAGAATGCTTTAATTAAGTCGAGTATAGACATGTATTTTTTTTTTAAAACCTGAACAGAGGAATTTAAATAAGACTTTAGAAATTGCTTGCCTTCTTACACTTCGAAAGAATTTTCAAGTCTCTTATTTTTTCCTAAAGTGTGTTAATTAAGAGTTAATTAGATATTTAAAAGTTATTAATAATGCAAAACCTTAAAAACGTCGTCGTAAGTAACACCGGTGAATAATTCATTAATTAGATCAATTATCTTCCGATGGTTTTTACGAGCAAAAAAAAAAGATTCATGCATTAAAACAATTAGTTCATAGTTATACTCATAAAAGTACTAAAAATTAATGTTGAGTTAATTAATAATTAAAATATTCTATTTAATTAGAATTGGAAAGTTAATTATTAATTATTGACAATAATTAAATAAATGACAATAATATAAATTGAATTTTAACATTAATTGTAGTGTTAGATTTAAGGGACGGTTTATTAATGATACCCCACTTACCTTCGATATTTTTAAATGTAAGGGACTTCAAATTGTCCAGAAATTTGTAATTGGCTTTAAATATTCTAATAAAATAAAGCAAAAAAAGGTCGTTAAAAAAGGAAGCTTCTCGTTTTATTAAATGCTGTCTTCAAAACCTTTTTGTAGTCTCCTGACATAAAAATACTTCTGTAGATATCAAATTTTAACCAAAATGTGTGACGCCACATTTTTCGTCATAACTAAGCATTCATATCAATTGTGAATCACCTTTAAGAAGTTGCCTGACACACTTTTGAAAGTCTTTTAAAATAAATGCGTCTTTTGCCTTTATACGTTTTCTACCATTTAGTATTACTGTATCATTTAGCAAAGAAAAAAAATCATAAATATTTTGCGAAATTAAAGTTCATAATGCTAACATTTCTACTCATAGATATCGAATAATATTGTAATTTATTATAAACACAATTTTATTTCTTTAAATATTAGTAACAATGTTTTAACAATATCAGCAATCAATAACAATATCAGTTTTAACAATACTAACAATATCTTGCTTCACTACTACTTTTTTAAAATTAATATTCTGAATAATAAAATGTATTCCTCTATTTCAAAAGAAAAATTGAAGTAATATATCATATATTTGCATTCCGAATTTCATGGAATTATATTTTTTGCCGTAGTATGCTATTTATAACTTAGTTAAACGTATAAAAATCTGTATTTCTAAAGAAAAATTTAATTAATGTATCATATATTTATATTCCAAATTTCATGAAACTATACTTTTTGCTGTAGTACGTTGTTTATAACTTAGTAAAACGTACAAAACTTTGTATTTCAAAAGAAAAGTTGAATTAATATATCATATATTTATATTCCAAATTTCAGGGAACTATACTTTTTGCTGTAGCATGTTGTTTATAACTTAGTAAAACGTATAAAACTCTATATTTCAAGAGAAAAGTTGAATTAATATATCATATATTCATATTCCAAATTTCAGGGAACTATATATCTATGCATATATATTTAAAACAACAAACGGCTTTAATTACTTCGGTAAATAACATCAATACCTTATTGAAAGGAAACAAAACCAATTCTCAGAGATCAGAACTGAAATTTTTTTTACAAATATATAAAATCACTTTCATGAAAATCTGAACTTTTTATGTGAAAAACAAAAAAAAAACTTTTATGATTATTTTTCTTTTTTAAATTTTGTTTATAATTATTTTGAAGATTTATTTATTTTTATTTTCAAGAAGTTTTCTATGGATATTCCATCGCATTTTAATCAATGTATAAATATAGCATTTATTTCTTGAGAGTGGTTTCAGAGTTCAAAGAGTACAAAGAATAAATGCAAAGAATTCTCAGACAATTTCTGAAATCAATGAAGCTGAAAATTGGGTAATTACTTACTTCGATTTTTCCTGTTCAGTGCACCAGTTTTTTTCTCTCACTCTTGAAAACTGTGAGAATGTGAAAAATGTTAGAGTATAATTGATGTATTGGAAAATCGAAATAAATGAAATAATGCGGATAAATAATAGCGACCAACGTAAAGTTAGATTTCGTTAATATTTTCCTCCTTCCTCTTTTAAAATGTTTTAAAGAATTTTTATTCAAAAAGTTCACTAGAAAACAACAGTGGTCAACAATTTTATTTGGCTGTGGAGCATTAAATGATCGTGTTACTTCTGTCGGTATCCTGGCATTACAAAAAATAGAAATAGAATATAAGTAAATAGAGGTAAATATTCTAAACCTCAATAAAAGTAAATATTATAACCAAAAAAGACAGTATTAATTATTGTGAAAGTATTTAATATGAAAAATGAAATATTTTTATTAATAAATTTCTTTTGTGTATGCATATGCTGATAATGAATTAAATAAACTAAGTTATGTTTTTCAATAGAAAAAAAAACCTTTATAAAATTTTGGAACAGTGATCAGAGAAACGTTATTTTTTAATCTCGAATTTAGTTACTTTATTAATGAACTGAATAGCTCGATGATAACAACTTATGGAATTATTTATGTATGCGTACATTTTTCTCATATTGTATTTTATGTTTTGGAACTGAAAATTGTTTTTTTTTTTAATATTTTGTGTCTTTTCTCTTTGGAATTTTACATAAATAATTTCATAAAATCGACTAAAACATAGCATTATGAATCATTATGATTTAATATAAATATTGCTGATTTAAGAAATCTTAGCTCATGGAACCGCTATTCTGTATCATTCATTTTCAAATGGAATTTATTTATCATTCATTTTAGTTTTTTTTTATAGAAACAAAAGAAAAATATATTATATAGATTAGGATTATACAATCTGCGTGTCAAATAGCCTTCATTGTACTGTCTCTACCTTGCATTCAAAAATACACTGAAAAAGCCTGCTTGCCCAAGTGCGATTTATGATGGTCCTACATCATTTGATGATCACCATCATCCAACATTTTTCATTATGCGTTCATGGTTTTTTTGATATGCCATACTTTCATTCCATGATGTAAAATGCTACTTTAATGCTATGATGGTTAACCATCAAGAGTTTTCTCATGGACCAACAATCCATGATAATCCGTGATGGTCCATGATGGTTCCAACTATACATTTCCATGATGGTTTAACGGAAATTCTGGTTTGATCTCAGAAATATACCATCAAAACTTGTTTTTTTATGATGAACCATCATAAATCAGTCTGAATTCCTACATTGAGATGATGGTTGTTCATGATCGTTTCAACATTTGTTTTCTCAGAAACTATGATGGAGATTTCTGGTGCTTTAACACGAACAAACTTCAAAACTAGTTGCTATTCTTAGGTTGGACCATCGTAAATCAGTTCAAATTCCTACATTGGGGTGATGGTTACTTATGTTGGTTATCATTACCAATATAACGTTTCATGATTAAATTATTGATGATTACCATCAAGATTATGTCGGTCTATCAATGGAAAACCATCAAAAAGTTTGACTTGGTTAGTTAGAGTTAATAATTTTAAGAGTGTTTACAAATAAATATTAATAAAGTTCAGAACAAAACAATAAAATTTTAGATTTCAGAAGTGCAAGTTCAAGTTGTCAATAGATTTTTTCCCGACTTTTTTTTTTAACTAGAACGTATTCAAAACAAATCTAGTTAAAGAGTTTCTTCAAAATTCGTGATTTAAATATTTGTACATAGTAAAATACTATAAAATTAATTATTTTGCAAGTATCTATTACAATTATTTTTTTTTAAAAAAAGAAGAGATTTTCTAAAAAGAGATGTATAATATCAAAGAAATTATTTTACTGGCTTAAATAACGAATCTGTGAATCCGGAAACAGTTTGTTTCCATCGTAGATGACACTCTTGCGAATTTGTTGATTTGTCTTTCACTAAAGATTCATCAATTTTTAAATTTATCAGTAGCATCACTTTTCAAATGATAATGCAAATTTTTTTAAATATCTTTTTATTGTCATCAGTTACTTTTTTAAAAAAAATTTAGATCAACTTTCAATTTAATAAATTTTTGTCACCTTGCATTGCATTATGAATTTTTTCTGAAAATTGTATAATAAACTTCCATTTGAACTTTAATTTGATTTGATTCTTTAAATATTAAAACTTTAAATATTCGAAATTTTTATTAGGGTATTTATAGATTAAAAAAAATACATAAAATATATAATTTTTAATATGATATTGAGAAAAATAAAAAACAATCTGATGATGATAAATAAAAATAAAAACCATAATTGAAATTTTTTAATAATGTACTGTTATTTCATCTTAATTAACAATTATTTTTGTATTAGCATGATATTAAAATAATTGAAATATTTGTGATGATGATAATAATAAAGAATGAAAACCAGCATTGAGATTCACAAGTAATATACAACTATTTTAACGTATGCAATTAATTGTTTTATTAGAAAGATATTAAAAAAATTAATACTTTTTAATGAATGACAATAAATGATAAAACTCGTCTTTAAAAATCATAAATACTCTTTAACTTTTTTAGTATTTGGTATTTATTTATTATTATTTTATTAACCTTAAATTATTTCTAATAATAATTCGTTTTTATACTAGCGTTACTTTGCTCATAAGATGAATTTCTTCTTGCTCAAAAATCGATTTGTAGGAAATATCCATTAGTGGTTATTTTTGTCAATAATTTTTTATTTGAATGATGCATACTTTGTAGCAGAAAAATAATGATGTCAAAGAATGTTGCTAAAAATATTTTCTGTCGAGTATATTTAATTATTGCATATATTGTTTTTCAAGAGCTTCAAGCGTTTTGTTTTTAATGAATAGGATATACGCAAAAAATATGAACAATTTAATGGATACACTATTAATTATCATTCAATTGTTTAATAATGACCCGGAGAAAGATATGCAGAAAACATTACCTTAAGCAATAAACTTACGATGAAGATTCATTTCAAAAATACTATCGATTTGATTTTTCAATAATATTTTCGAAAATAATATGTGGAATAATTAAATTTCTAGTTTCAATAATTTCTTAACTCATCTTTTGTAGCAGAATGATGGCTTTGTTTCAACTAAAAATGCAAATGTGCTATTCTTTTTCCAACAACTTCATTAATTTTAATCAATGCGAAGAATCGGGAGGTTAGTTTCGTGCATTATGACAAAAGTGACTTTTATCCATTAAAAAAGGACTAGTAATAAAAAAATAGAATAGGAGAAAAGTAATTCACAGTAAATTAGTGTGATAGCTTTTTGAAACCTTTTCTTATCAAAGGTAATAGCGCAGCAGGAGGGGACAGCAAATCTTGACCGCAAAACAAATCACCCCGTACCTTTTTACATTCTAAATGATGTGTGAGTGAAGTAAGTCAAAGGTTAAAACCTCCTTCATTTACTTCAAAGTATAACTGACAGCAATGATGTTAGATTTTTTCTTGCATTATACACCGTTAGAAGTTTCTCCGAAAAAATGGTTAAATAACAATTTATTGAATGGTTATTTTACCATATTTAACCAAGACAGTCAAATAACCGTAAATATAATATTAATCAAACTGTTAATTAACTGCTTTCACCTAATACTGTTAAACAACCAGAACTTTATCGCAACAGCTAGAACCACCTTATGAAGCTATTTAGTTCTTTGCAACTGCTTACATATCATAGCAGAGCGGGCTTATCTGTCAATCTCATGACCGCACAGAATTGGAGTTCGAGTCCTAGTGTTGACACCACAAAATTTCCTTCATTCCCTTCAACACATGAAGAATTTCCAGTGTCCGGCACTCTCCAATGCCTATTACCTTACGAAAAACCGAGCTCCTATGTCTAGTTAAATAATAATTTTTTTTTTACGTTTTTGAAAAATGCTAGTTGAAAATGGTTAAAAAACCGTATAGTTTTGTATTCGTGGTTTCATAACCATACCTTTTGTAAATGGTTTCAACTCCATAAAGGAAAAAAAATGTTCTTTGACGTAAACTTTACTGTTAATCGGATGGACAGACAGCTGCCAGTTATTTTACCGTAATTTCAGAATGAAAATTCTAACAGTGTACCCCTAATACCTACGTAGATCAACAAATGATGAGTAAGTCCCTATTGAAGTATCCACCTATTGCATTCTTATCATCTAAACTGAAAAATGGAAATTCCATTCTAACTGATGAGACATTTCTTAAGAATAAACAAATTTTTACTTTCAGTAGTTCTTTTTTATGCAATTAAGTGAGGACTAGAAACAACTAGTATCCATTTAAACAAGAAAATTTAGCATTAGTGCCATATATAATGATTAAGTTCCGTTAAATTTTATTCGTATAAGCGGGTAATTCGATTATCCGATATGCAATTAAGTGGAGACGACTATGTGTACTAAAAGGAATATTGCTTGCCTACGCTTGTGTCTCCACTTCCCACGTCCAAATATTATTGTCCACTAGTATTATAAATATTTAGATCTATTCGTGAACAGAAATAATTTTTCGAAGTAATAATTTTTTAAAATAACAATTATGTTGTTATAACATTATATTGTTTGATGAGACAAACAAATTTCACAACAGTAATTTAATATTTTCGCTGACCAAATGGGCGGATATATTAAATACGATTTTTGCTTGCATGCATCTCATTGCGCACGAAGCTGATCGCTGGAGCTTTTAACAGATCTCTTTAACTGTAATTTATAACAGTACATTAATGTTATTTGCACAAAAATAATAATTGTAAAACGCTTAATAAGATTAGACCACCCTTATAAATAACTTTATCTTTAAATGTAGCGCAGAATTACATTACAATAATAATAAAATACAAAAAAAATCAATTATCTTAGTTTTTAACTCTTAAATTAAAAGCGTAATAATAGCAGTACAGGAAAATATTTTTAAATTAGGGATACAAAATTTATAGAAAAACAATACCTTTATGACTTTTATTAATTTTATACAACCAAAACAATATGGAAATGAATGAGGACAAACTGGATCCTACCACGCGATTTTCCGGCCAATAAAAATGCCCGGACAATATTGAAAAACTGCGACAACTTATTAGATTTTTATGTATAGTAATATACAAAGTTTGAAAAAGGATTAAAAAGAAAAGGAGCAAGACATAACTTCTGAGTATTTTAATCTAATGTTATAATTAATATTTAATATTTTTTGACGTTACGATGAAATTTAAGGAAAATTATTTAAAACATCTATTTTAATCACAAACCTATTTCAACTATAGTCGATACAAGGAAACTACCAGTACATGTCATATAATAATAAAACAATTATGCTTACAATAGTCTTTTTTTTTCAACGTGTATCTGAAAATTACCTACATTTTTTATATCTGCACTCTTTCCTTTGCTGTCGAAAATCATTTGAGTAGTTGACCGTTAAAAATCGAAAAAAATATGTTTTTATTTATGATTCACTATTAAATAAATATTTTAAAAAATAAATGCATAAAATAAATATAAAACTATTAAAAATGTTGAATTCAAATAGTCAAAACTAATTATTTAAATTGTTTAAATAAATATAACTATAAAATTCTAACAAAGTACACATTTAATTAGCTTAAAAATGTAAAGCATAATTAAATATAAGCACCAATTTCTGAAATAAGTTATTTCACAGTTAATTTAATGATATTAAAATAAGATAAGTAATAAATAAATCTTATATAAATTCCCTCAATGCACGCAAATGCGAATGCGTAAAACTGTTTGCATAATGCATAAATTTTCTTTAATGAATTTCTTTTTAGAAAAATTATATTAGAGTAATATGAAAAGAAAACAATGTTAAAAAAAATGTAAGGGAATAATAATTAATATGGTAAATGAACGTTCATTGAGAAAAACTATTTTAATCGAGGAAAGAAAAATTGCCCCGAGAAGAACAAAAACATTAGCTACGAAAATTATTTTAGTTTTTTTAGTTGAAACTGCTTTTTCCCTTTTATTTTGTTACTAAAGATTAAATAGTAATTCATAGTACGCGAACTTCTTTTTTTTTAATTTTATAGTTTAGTTTTAATCCATAGAGAAGATGCAAATGAGAAAATCTTTTTTCTTATAACCTGTCCTTATAAGAAGAATCAATATTTACATTATGCGACAGTCTATTTATTCAGATGGTACATATTTTTTTAAAAAAAATCTTTTTAAGGGCCTTTGAAGATAAGAACCTAATTAAAAAGAATCCAGTTTTATTCATAGTTTAGAAAAATTACTGTGTAGACTGTAAAATTTCTAGACTCGAATTCGCGAGTTGATTGTAAAGATGTAATTACCACTATGAAAAAGAATTAAGGACTTTCAAATAAGCAAAAATGTGCCAAAAAATGCGATTTTTTTTTTACTATTTAATATTTTTGAAATCTAGCTATTTAACTGAATATTTAAAAATAAATTTATTGGATTAGGACAAAATTGACGAAGTTATGGTCATTTCTGTTTTGACCACGCCCGTTTGACGCCTTGCAATAAAAATAGTAAAAGTCATTTTTCTCAAAATTTCTTTTTTGACAAATTTGCAAATTTCAAACTGTTCCAGAGAAATGAATTTTCATTCTATTGATATGAGAATTTGATGCTACATATTTATGAATATTATTAACATTTTCTTGGAAAAGTTTTTTTGAATTAAGTCAATAGTATTATTTTCATGCATGAGATTTTACAGCGGTAAGACTATTTTTTTTCCAAAAATACTGGTTTTTTACTGCTTTTTTACTGTTATCTGTTTCAATAACAAAAAATAAAGAAAGTACTCTCAAAATTTTGTTTTTAATATTACTTAATATGTAATATTTTAAAAGAATTTTGACATTTTAACAAATTTCAGATAAGAGGAATAATATTTAAAAAAAAACGAAATTATAATTTTTTTTAATTTCTTTAATTTCAAAATTTTTTGTATATAAGTTGTTTTCAACAATATATATGTATACTGAGAATTTCAAACAAATCCCTTCATAATTTCTAAAAAATTTTTTGAAAATCCTTTGTCGACTTAAATATATATATATATATATATATATAATTTTCTCCATATCCCTGTACCCATGGTAGGGGAGAGTGGGGTCAATTGTAACATTTTTTATTCAACAATTTTTAACTAACAAAAAGTCCAATATATTATTAGTATTTATTGACAGACGTGTAAAGTAGACTATCCTCTACTAGAAGAAAATATCAATATCAGAAAGCACTCTGTTTTGCGGATATAATCGTGTGGGCTGAAGAAAAGATTATATCTTTTTTTTCCGGTTTTTTTTCCGGTTTTTTAATTAACATTTCATTTTTTTTAATAAAATGTTGTTTGTTATTTTTTTACTTATTATTTCCCATCCCTTTTTTTTCATTTGTCTATAATTTTTCTTTGTTTTATTCTTCATTTTGAACTTCATTTGAACTATATATATATATATATATATTTATATATCAGACATAAAATCTAATATAAAATTATTAATTATTAATGATAAAAAGTGAAAAAAATCCTGTGATTAAATATTTTAAAAATAAAGCAGTCTTTTATAGGTTATTCACAATTGCCTTTAAAAGACTACTTTATTTATATAGTCAGGGTTCCGCTAAAAAAAGGTTCATTATTTAGAGTTCCGTAAAATTGACGGGCTCAGTGATTAAGAGGACGCCATACCTCGGAAGAAAATTTTCCTTGCAAATTCTCTCTCCTTTATTACTAATTTAAAATTTGAAGTGTAGAAAAAATGAGTTCNATAAACTTACGAGGAACTTGACTTAGCGCGAGTGGCGTAAAATTTCATTCATATTTTTTTCGCTAATATTCGTTTGCTAATCTTTTTATTTTTATTTCTTTAAAACTATAAAATACAATATTTCTTTTTTAGTCGTCTAAAATTCTATTTGAAATTTAGTAAAGAAATTTGAACAAAGCATTTTAATCAACGAATGTCGAGTTTTATAAAAGCATGCTTGTGATAGTATATGATTATACACCAGATTTTGCTTATTTAATCTGATTATTTTTTGTTTTTTAGTTTTTTTTTCTCAATAACTGATACAATTTCTATAATATACATACGTATGAATAGATTTGGAATAAAATATTTATCACTTTCTTGAATATATTTTTTATAAATATTAATAAAAATACGTAGTCAACATTTTTAAGCATCTCTCACGTCATTGCAAATTTCTCAGCATCTTATATATCGTCTTAATCTTAAAAGTAATTTTTTAATCACCTGTCCGGAAGTGTTTCGCAGAACTATTTTACCAACTATTTAATTAAATTTTAACATTTTTAAAAATCTTATTCTTTACCCTACTACGTTTATTACTTCATCATTAATATACTAATAAATTTTTTTTATTACTTTAATTTGCGTTTTCTTTAAAGTAAAGTTCCTTTTTAAATTATAGTCAAGTTTTTTTTAAAAGAATTATTGTCTGCTAGCTAATTAAACCTTGTTGAGAAATTAAAAACTTTCCGCTGTTTAAAATTATTAAATGCAAAAACAGCTGATTATTTACTAAACATACTATTTTTTTCGAAAAAGGAGTATAAATTATTGATTGTCTTTTTTTGTTTTGTTTCTTGTGACTTCAACATAGATTATCTAAAATAGTGTTGATGCTTTAGAAGTCACTACAAAGAGAAGATACCGAACATAAAAAGCTGTCGAATACGTAGCCAAAATTTTTAAGCGTCTTAAAATATCTCAGTATCTTAAATGTCGTCCTAACATCTTAGTTGTGAAATTAAATTTTTGATTATCTGACCACGCGTGATTCAATAATTATTTCATTATATCTTTTACTCTTTCTTTATGATTCGATGTAGATTTTTTTTCAGATAATGTACTAAACTATTTTGTTTAATTTTTTACTTTAGCACGATTCCCAAGATATTATTATCAGGAAAATGTTATCAGGAATGTTATCAGTGTTATCAGGAAAAATGCCTTGTTAAGAAGGAAATAATCCTCATAGAACAATCCCTAACTTCTGTAAGCTACTTGAATATAGTTGCAGACCAGGTTCACCCATTCATGGCAACAGTTTTTCCTGCGGGGGATGGTGTTTACCAACAGGATAATGCACCATGTCATAAGGGTCGAATCGTCATGGATTGATTCGAGGAACATTCCAGTGACTTTCAAGTCATATCTTGGCCCCCAAATTCACCTGACCTTAATCCAATAGAGTATTTGTGGTCCTACTTGGAAAACCAAATTCATACTGCCACGCTACCCCCTTGCAATGTGAGGGAATTACAGGACCAGTTGGTGAGCGCTTGGTACCAGATACCTCAGACTCTATCAGCACCTTGAGGAATCAATGCCACGGCGGGTGCTAGCAGGTTTGAGGGCTAAAGGTAGTCCTACGTGTTATTAGCAGGGTGGCTATAATGTAATATCTCTTCGGTGTATATTTCTCACATTTCCTAGGCATTCTATAGAATGCCAAATGAGAATATCATTCAAAAATGACAATTAGGTTATTTTCTTTTCTTTTATATGAAAATTTTGTTTCCCTTAATAAGATAGGCATAAATTATGTCTTGCACAACTTTTTACTTTTCTTTACACATTTTGAACAAATGTTTTTTAATGGAACTCTCAGTTTTCTTTTTTCAGAATGACATCTTTATTTTTGAGAAATGCAAGTTACTGCGAATGACCGAAATCTGGAGAATGTCGACTTTCACCGGTGAATGTCAACAATCACACAGTCGCTTTGGTGATCGTCTGAAATATTTTTTACATCTGATTTGATATTAATTTAGTCGCTGATATAAATACATTTATTCAATATTTTAACACTCACTGACGATAGATTAGAAGAAACATCAGTGTAGGGTAAACCGGACAAATGCATACCGGACAATGACACCTGACCTTAAAAAAAAACTTCAGTGTAGGGTATATCGGGCAAATGTATATCGGACAGTGACACTTGACTTTCAAAAAACATCATTGTAGGGTATACCGGTTAAATGTATACCAGGCAGTGGCACTTGACCTCAAAAAAACATCAGTGTAGGATATACCAGGCAAATGCATTACCGGGTTGTGGCACTTAACTAGACCTAGTATATATTTCGGACATTTACCAAAGGTCTAGTCATACTAGTTCTAGTTAATTGCCACTGCCCGGTATACATTTGCCTGGTATACCAGACACTGATGTTTTTTTAAGGTCAAGTGTCACTGCCTGGTATACATTTGCCTGGTATACCAGACACTGATGCTTTTTTAAGGTTAAGTGCCACTGCCCGGCATACCCTACACTGAAGTTTTTTTAAGGTCAAGTGCCACTGCCACTGGTATATCCTACACCGATGTTTTTTTAAGGTTCAGTGCCATTGCCCGATATATATATTAACCTGATACTCCAAACACTGATGTTTCTTCTAATCTATCGTCAGTAAGCATTAAAATATCGAATAAAGATAATTATGTCCACTTATAAATTAATATCAAATCGGATGTAATAAATATTTCGGACATTCACCAAAGCGACTATGTGATTGTCAACATTCACCGGTGAAAGTCAACAGTCACCGATTTCGGTCATTAACAGTAACATGCACATCATTAATATAACATAATGATCTCATCAGTATGTTTTTTTCATATTTTGCCTAAATAACATTTGTCATTCTATAGAATGCCTAGGGAAAGTATGTAATACCTCTCACATTTCATACTTTGCTGAAAACATCCGGCATTGTATAGAATGCCTACGCATTCTATTCAATACCGGCGTTTCATAATTTGTCCGGTAACATATGTAAGAAAACAAAAATAATCTTAGTAGCAGTATTTTGTGGTAAATGTAGCTGTAATCGTATTTGAAGAATATGCTCTGCGACATTTTATGGTGAATTTGCCAATGTAAGTTTCAGAATGTATCGAAAGATGAGGATGTTATTTGCTAATCATCTTTATCCAAAGAGAGCCTTGTAAACTAAATATCTAACAGAATGAAGCGATTTTTTAAACAATGAATCTTACAATATGCAACATATTATTTCAATATCTTATTCTTAAACATAACATATTTAAATGTTTTTAAAATGCCACTAAACATTCAGCAATTCCTTGAGTTATAGAAAAAAGAAATATCGTAAATTATAGAAAGCCTTGTGAATGTGCATTAGAATTATTATATAATCTACATTTTATTTTTCAAGCACTTTTTTTTCTTCAAACTTTCTTGCCTAGAAGACTCGATTAAAGCTGTAAAAATGATTATCCCTAAAATTTTGTATATAGCTA
>NC_092213.1:83395663-83412708 GCF_043381705.1 Parasteatoda tepidariorum | reverse complement strand
TGGGTATACTATAGCCTACGTCACAGGTTGTGTTGTTCCTACTAAATTTAACCCATGAACGGCATTTTCTGCGAGCCTAACTTCAAGCCACAAATAAACAAACGAAGTGTTCGATCGTTTAAATAGCTGCTCGCCAGATTTTATTGTATACAATTTAAAGTGAAATATGCACGAATACAACTAAATAAACAACAACAACTAAAACAAATAACAACAACCACTAATAACAGTAACTAAATAAACAACAACTGAATTCCATTCGTTTAGCATTGCGTCATATGTTGTTCCTACTAAATCGAAGTAGTTGTGTTTTTTTCATATTATACCCAATTAGTCAATGGGTTACCTTAAAATATTAATTTGCGCTGGCGACTTTTTTTGTGGCTGTTTTCTGGACTATCGCCAAATATATAAACCTTTATTGTGACCCAATTGAAGACCCAATTTTTTCAAAATTTTGTCTACCCCCCCCCCTAATTCAAGTGTCTGGATTCCAAATATGTAAAAAAAAATATATGTTTATTCAGAGAAAGTACGTTTTTGTGTCTGATTTCGTAACTTAATTAATAGTTAGCACTAATTAATTAGCATATTTGAGGTCACCCCCCGGAACCATTAAGATTGACACTTAGTTCGTGAAAATCCGATCATTAGAACGATAGTTATTCAGGGTGATATCTTTTTTTTTTGCGGACTGTACGTACTTTTAACAGCGTTTACAAAAATAACTACTGTTAGCATCCATATTTTTAATCAAACACTCTTATCGCTTGAAACATCTCTTCATTTAGAGAATCTTTCTTTTCTTAATAAATAAATAAATAATTAAAAAAATAAATGTTTTATGTAATTTTAAAATTCTTTTTGCTTTTAATTAGTTTACCTATACATAGTAATTGCTAATACAGAACAAAAGATATTCTCCTTTTTAATATTTATGAAAAAAATTCAAGTTATTATTTATAAAATTTAGATGCATTTTTCTTTAAATAGAACTTCAAATAAAATGGATGACAATAATTGGTATCTTTTGATTTCAGGAATCTTTATTCATTAAAAAGAGTTTAATCGCACAGTATTTGTGACATAATATCTGTGACATCGCATTCTTTTTTATTAAATATCTACGTAACATTCCCAAAACATATTTAAAATGAATAAGATATAAATTATATGTGCAAATATTACAAATGAAGCTAAATCACTGATGGTACGCTCACGATTTCTTCTTGAGGATTTCTATCTCAGAGAATTTAAGTTTTCTGAGGAAAAAACCTAACTCCAATTGCCTTTAATGTAACATTATTTATCAGTAACAGTGCATTACTTTTCCCAAATGAATTCGTCAATGAATTGTCACGTTAAACAGTCGAGTTATGTTGAAATCTTAATCAGTGTGAAACGGGTACTTCCGTTCACATTACTCATGTTTTCGTGCAGTGATAATTCCCCTTTTAGAAAGAATTACGTATTCGTAGGACAACAATTCGTAGCGACGCCTCAAATGTTCCGTCTTTGACGCTTAATTAGCGTCGTAATTAATGGTCTTCTGTTTGCAATGAATAAACGCCCTCCACATAAATATAGTGGTCTTCTGCCTGTTTTGTCGGATAACGCACATTCCATTATTTCTAACGAGATGCCCGTGTAAATATGGTTGATAATCAGGTGATAAAATGTAAAGACTGATGAGATTTGGGAACATATTGAAATGAATTACGCAAAAGCTGTTGTTTTTTGTTGTTAGTTTTAAGGAATTCTTGTGTCTACACATTTGAATGATTTTATTTTATAACCGTGGTTTAATAGGGCCGACCCAATTTCGCTTTTACGACTACTAATGTTCAAATCTGTAGCCTTGTAATTTTGAACCCAATCCGGAAGACAAGTGAACTGCTTGATCAAGTGTTGGAAGAAATTTGCCTTCGTGGAGGACTTTTGAATGGGACTAACCCGCATTTGCGTTACTTGGAGAGGAAGACCACGAGAACTTCTCTTGTCAGCAGGCTAACCGTGGGAACTCTAACCCATTATCTGTCTACCACTTTTACGTCAGCACTGTGGTCGCTGCAAGCCGGGTGCGGAATTCGAATCGACCAGCCGTCGCTGGGATTCGAACCCGGCTCACCTTATTGGAAGGCGGATGCTCTCTCCCCTGAGGCACCTTGTAATTTTGAAACCAATCCAGAAGACGAAGGAACTCCATGATCAAGCATTGGAAGAAATTTGCCTTCGTGGAGGACTTTCTGATGGGACTAACCTGCATTTGCGTTACATGGAGAGGAAGACCACGAGAACCTCCCACGGTTAGCCTGATGGTGATGGGACTCTAGCGCATTATCCGTCTACTACTGATGGTAATTTACGTCACTACTGTGGGCGATTCGAGCCGGGTGCGGGATTCGAATCCGGCTCACCTTTTTGGAAGGCTTACGCTTTTTCCTCTGAGCCACTGCGCCTCTACATTTGAATGACTAATAAAATAAGAATAATACTCTGTTGCAAGTTAAGAAAAAACAATTGTCATTATGGGGAGAGCCTGTTTGAATCCATGAGCACGACAAGTAAATGCTAAGCTCCCAGCGCGAACGTATATCAACATCGTCAACTCTGGAATCGACGTCGCACAGCCTTCGCTTTGCTTTCTTTCTTCAATCCAGTGAATTGAGGAAAATAAAACTTACTGAATTAATTAGAAAATAAGAAAAATTCACAAAAATAATATCTAAAAATCGTGACAAATTAAAGTTAGTAAAAGAAGTTAAAGAAACTGATGAAAGAATAATAAATATTGTTTTTTGCAGACGGTTTTCTTCTACAGCGTTACAAAAGTAAAAATTCTTTATCTCGCATTTGATTTGTTAAGGGTATTTCAGCACATGACGTGCCATTTTTAGAGGTCCAGTCAAATCCAATGCTCTTGCAACGTCATATAGTTATTTCATTTTCAGGAACGAATGCTTTACTTATTTATCGAAGTATGTCACCAAGTCTACACTGTAAAAAATCTCGGTTAATGTTTATCCAATACTTGGTGCAAAGTTTGCTAATTGCACCATAAATAGGATAAATCAAAAATTATTTTATCTAGGTTGCACCATAAATTGGAAAATATGATCAAGAAATGCGTTTATGGCGCAATCGATTGCACCAAACTTTCGTACTATGACAGGCACGNTTGGTGCAACCTTTCGCCGCTTTTAGGCTCTTTCAAAATTCCGATTTTTGGTGCAACCTTCTCTCGTTGTTTGGAACTAGTGAAAGCACCAATATATAGTAAAACTGAGCACGACTTTATGTAGCCAGAAAATGAATACCAATATTTGGTGCCGCATAGCTCGAAATTTTTTACAGTGTAGGATTCCAGTAAGATAGCACGTAATCGTAAAAGATAGCACGAATTGAATTTCTGTCTGACGTCTCTAACTTTTAAAAGTTTTTGTAATTTTTTGAAAGCATATTTGCATAATTTGAAAACGAAACAGAACAGAATTATATGCCGTCGCGGATGTTTACTTAAATCCAACGCTGCAATGATCTTTTCTTAACTTGCAATGGAGTATAGTAAATCATGAAAATATATTTGTCAGAAAGTAAGATGGGAGCTATTAGGATATAATAATAAAATTAACCAAATGTTAAGAGTTAAGGACTGACTGCAGGAATTTAGGAACGTATTAAAACGAGTTACGCAATTGGTTGGCTTTTTTTAGTGCTAAAGAAGTTTTGTGTCACCATTTTGAATGGATAATGAAATGTGAAATAATTTTTATTACAAATATGTTGAGAGATAATTTCGGTGCTATAACAGTGATAATCTAATTAAAATTTTAACAACTGATGAATGCTATTTTAGAATATAATTAATACATTCTTTATAACTTTGTCATAGTTTGAATGGATTCTTATAGCACTACATTTGGATGAATGATAGAATGTAAATTAGTTAATAATGCAAATGAATATATCAGGAGATAAGATCGAAACTATAAAAATAAAAATCAAATAATAAAACTAAAGACCTGCTGAGGTTTGAGTACATAATGTATTTGAGTACACAATGTAACAAGTTTAAACAAACGATTCTTTTTGCCCTAGTTATAATGTATTCTTTTGACATCACTTTTGTATATATATATACGGTCCCTAAACCAAATTATTAGACGCACTGTAAGATTCTGTGTAAAATCTTAATTGCCAGGTGATACTATACAGCTTTATTGTTTTTATGTGACTGAAACCGGTTTGCATTTGTTAACGCTAATGTATCAAATGGTTAAATGTGACGATGTATAATATAAATTTGACGATAGGATAAATTAGACGATATATTATATAAATATAGAATATTTATTATATCAGAAATTATATTAGTATATAATAATTCGATCAAATTATGAGACACACTGTAGTTTTTTAATAATGACATGATTTGCACAAGTTTATAGGCAATACTTTTATATTTAAATATACATGTAATGAAATTTTATTCAGGAGATTTGTTATATACTTCCTATTTGTATTTACTTTTAACGCATTGCTTTATAATGTTAACCAATTGATATACAAACGTAAGAAAGTGCAGACCGGTTTCAGCAGCGCTAAAACAATAATGCTGTATTGTATCACGCGATAATTAAGATTATATATAACACATCGGCTGATAAGTTTCCGGTCTGACATACAGATGGCCCCCTAAATGCAGTATTTTGTTTAGCAAGTCCTAACCTTCAAATAAAAGGTGTCAAAATTTTATAACGATCTGTAGACTGATTTTAAAGTTACAGTGATTTTAATCGAACACCAATTTATATAATTGAAACAATGGATAAAAAAAGAACTTCTTGTTCTTATTAAATTGTTATTTAATGTGGAAAAACACGGTAGAAGCTAAAGCTTGGCTCGATAAGTGTTATCCGGGTTCTTCACCAAGAAAATCGACCATTATTGACTGGTTTGCTGATTTTAAACGTGGTCGTACAAATGTTGAAGATGCGCCACGCTCTGGACGCCTTAAAGATGTGGTTAATCCGGAAAACATGATAAAAGTCCATAAAATTGTTATAGAAAACCACAAAATGAAGTTGCATGACACAGCTGATACCGTCATTCGGAGCTACTTTGTGCAGTGGGGGCTACTTTGTGCAAGTTCGAATTTGGCATTTTTCAAGTGCTGCTATTCAGTATTATGTTTATTTCACGTTAAAAATGTGTGGAATTTGAAGATAGAAGTCTCTTCTATTACCACAAACATTTTTTCGAATTTTAAAACAATCTCAGAGTGTGTTTCGTTCATCCAATGTCAACAACTTTCCGAGGACGTCGGATGTCGAAAAGTGTGCGTGGAAACTTTAGCTGTGAAATGCAAAGACGTTGATAAAAAAATTGTAGTAAGTGCAAAATTTTTTATTTATATATTAATAAACAATTATATCATGTTAGCGTTAAAAAAATTTGAAAATTAATAACAAATAAACGGAAAATGAAAAAAAATGCACTTTGGAGCTACTTTGTGCAAAGTTTCATTCGTTTTTTTTCGACAGAAAAATGGTCAGACGTCACAAAAAAATACATGGAACGAGAAACTACCGTGATTATACTTTAGAAAAGCTGCAGCAATGATTGCAAGCAATTGCTGGTGGTTTGTCGATTGCAGAAGCTTCTCGGAAGTACAAAATCCACAGAAATACTATCTCTAATAAAATTCACAAGAAACACGTGAAACTTCCTGGCAAACTACTATTTTTCTTCTACAAAGATTTTTCTAATGAATTAATCAAACGATTTAACGCATAAAAATATATTTTATAGGACATCAGGTGATTTTGACAGAAACTGAAGAGCAAATTCTGTCATGTTCATTCTAGGATGCTATGTTCAAATTTAACAATATTATAAATGTTAATGAACGTGTAATAATTATTATTTTTAAAATTTAATCCATTTCAATGTTTAAAAATTTATATGGTTTCCTTTTGTTTAAACTCAAATGTTTTGAAATAAACATTCTTTTTAAGAAAAAATTCTTCGAATAAAATAGTTTTTTAACGCTAAAAATTATTTTCAAACTAAGATCTTTACATATCTTGATGCTTTTGTCTTTAAAAATGTCAACAAATAACTTTTTTAGCAATTTTATATCAATATTTTACTAAAAACATGATTATTAAACTGAATTCCTATCGCTGCACAAAGTAGCCCCATTTGGGGGCTACTTTGTGCAAGGTATGTTTTGACTTATTATTCGTAAATATTACATACAAATAATGCCAATATTGATCAAATTCACTCGTCTGAGTCCAGTTATGAATATAATATCGATAAATTTTACTAAAGTTTGAATTAACGTAGTTTTTTTGCATGTCAAAGTTCAAAAACTGCGAAATCCTGCCCAAAGTAGCCCCGAATGACGGTACTCTAAATATATCAAAAGAGCGCGTAGGCTTTATTTTGCACGACCATTTGTTTATGATAAAGCTGTTTTCGAAGTGGGTGCCGCGTGTGCTAACAGTTGACCAAATACAACAACGAATTGATGATTCCGAGTGCTGTTTGACATTGTTTCGGCGAAATAAAAAAGACTTTTTGCGTCGGTATGTGTATCCTAGTGATCTCTACTTGTTTGCAGAATTGAAAAAAATGCTAGCGGGTGAGAGATTCGGCACGAATGAGGAAGTGATTGCCAAAACAAACGCCTATTTTGAGGCCAAAGATGGTTCTTTTTTTAAGAAAGGTTTAGAGATGTTAGAGAGGCGATGGAGTGATTGTATATCTCTTAAAGGAGACTATGTTGATGAATAAATTTGAATTTTACTAAAAAAGTTGTGTTTACTTCATTGGACCGGGAACTTATCAGTCGATGTGTTATATATACTAGTTAGAATGCTCCATGCCTGAAAACATTACAAGCTTTAATTGTTTCATAATGAATACAAGAAACATTTATCGCCATTTTAGCACAACATTTAGTTTATACTCAATCAAAATTCGGACCATTTTAAATCTAGCTAGTGAACTTAAAATAGAACTTGAGCTCTGATCTGTATGACTTTGCAAGTTCCCATTGTTTTTTGTATGCTTTACGCAGAATTTAGCTCAATATTATCGTTGATAGAAATTTATCGCCCTATAAACCTGTTCCCGGTGTAAAATTTGTTCTACATTTTTAAATATCAACGCTGTGTTGGATGGCATTACAAGCTCTATCCATTTTTTTTAATAGCTGAAAACATGATTTATCGTCATTTTAACAAAAGATTAACGTTATTATCAATAAAATTTTCGAACATTTTAATCCCATCTAGAGTACTTAAAATACACTTATAACAATTCTGCTCTGGATGACTACACACATTCTCGTCGTTTTTTATCTGCTGCAAGTAGAATTTATCACATTATCATAGACAATAATTTATCGTGAAACAAAAGTGTGACCACTTTAAAATTAAAATCCTACAATCATAATTGAAACTCTGGGCATTATAATATTACAAGTTTCAATCGTTTACTTATCGCTAAAACAGAATTTATTGTCATATTATCGCGAGTAAAAATATCTCGTCATTCAAAATTCCGATCGATTTTTAACTATCTTGTATTTAACTGCAACTTCAATTAAAATTGTAACTGCACCTCTGCGCTTGAGAAAAATATAAATTTTAGTTATTTCTTAACAGAAAATATTAGAAATTAACAGAAAACTATCGCCATATTATCACCAAATAGACATTAACGACTATTAGTCGACTATCTAAAGTTGTCGAATTTTAATTGAGTTCTATACCTATTGACACACATACCTATTCTATACCTATTGATACCTATACATACACACATGCAAGTATTGAACTACATATGTTCAAGAATACAAATATTTTATGAGCATTACATGTTTCATTGCATTATGTCATGTGTCCCTGAGAACAGATATACATTTTATGAACTTAATACACATATTGTTACATATACATACACTGAGTGGCCAAATTATCATGACCACCTCAGAGTTTTATGCAAATGAGTTGCGCGTCGCAGCGCTGCCGCTAGAGGGCAAGATAACTATAACACGGGAATGTTGGACAAGTGAGTCATCAGTTATACTGTGTTGCTTGCTCAGATATGGGAAAGAAAAGTGATTTAACTGAATTTCAACGTGGAATGATTGTGGGTGCGAGATGGGTCGGAACGAGCATCAGCAAAACGGCCGCACTTCTGGAGTGTTCTAGAGCAGCAGTTGTTAAAGTGTACAAAGAATGGACATTCAAGCAAAAAACCGGGTCTCAACGTCAGACTTGTGATCGTCACAGGGTACTGAATGCTCGATCAGAGAGAAGGCAGGCCAGGGCTGTGCAGCACAACAGGATAGCAGCAGTGTGACAAATTGCAAGTGGACTTAATCAAGGAGCAACTGTGAACGTCTCTGAACGGACTGTTCGACGCACATTGCGCCGTATAGGGTATGGAAGCAGACGACCTGTTCGTAAGCCTCTACTGTCTGCTTTAAATAAGCGCAGACGTNTGAATAACTTTTGGTCTAATGATCGGATTTTCACTTTCTAGAACTCAATCATAATTGCTCGCGAGGGTGCTAATTGCTAAAAAATACTAATTAATAACTGCAGACGATATTCTAAGTAACAAAATGAGACACAAAACCATATTTCCTCTGAACAAACATACCTCTTTTTCGATGGATTTGGATTTCTGACTCCCAAATTATAGAAGGCAACCGTAATCTCGGAAATATGGTCCCAATAGTTTGAATAGTCAAATGATTTCTGAGAAATTGAATTTCAAAAAAATCAGATACTAAAACTTCTATTTCTCAGGAACTATTCGACCGATTTATCTCCAATTTTGTATTTTTTGGCAAATAAAATTATATTTAATAAAATTATATTTTTAATGATACAAAAAATTATAAAACTTACCACACAAAACTTTCTTGAAAATTTTTAAATAAAATAATTAAAAACAATAAATATTTACAAAAATTATGTTTTGCATAGAATTATGTTTGGATAAAAAATTTTATAATGGTGTATAGAAAATTTCAATTCTCTTTAAAAGCTCTCGTATCAAAAAGTAACATTAAGGGGTTCAAACATTGGAACTCTCTCCTGACCAAACCATTGAGATCATATTTCCCAAATTTCGGCCACCCTTATATTTTGAAAGTCAGAAATTCGAATCCGTCGAAACGTATGTTTTTGTGTCTGATTTCGCAACTTGTGTCTGTATTCGCAAATATTGTCTGCGCTTATTAATTACCATATTTGAAATCACACCCTCGAGCCAGTAAGATAGTCCAAGAACGTGACTGTCCAATCATTAGATCAAAAGTTATTCAGGGTGGTTTATTGTTTTTTTGCGCACTGTACATACATTGAAAGCACATATATAAGTTCATTCATTGTATGTGTACATCTCTTCATATGTTGTATGTTTTATCATAAATTTCTACTTCAATAACATTTACCTGTATATTTTATATTATTTCCATGTTATATTATTTATTGTATTATTTCCATGTTATATATTATTTATTATATTATTTCATTGCAAAAATAATCTTCTTTAATTCATTATTTAGAACGAAACCTTTTCTCATAATTAATAATTCACATCCTGTTTAAGAAATTTAAATATTCAAGAATTAAAAAAAAAATTAATTAAAAATCCGGAAAACAAATTAAGTAAAAGATATTATATAGTTATCATCTCACACGATTATATTCATAAAAAAAAAAATGCTTTCTAATATTGTATTATTATAGCCAATGCGAGATATATCACTGGCGTGAGGAGCACTAAAAATATTTTTGCCTTTAATATATATATATTCAGCAGTTTTTGAGAACAGTTTGGCTTCTGCTTTCTTCTATTTCATACTCTATTTCAAATGAATTTTTATTTTTAGCGATATAGACGCATTATAAAGAATAATTTTCATCTTAGGATAATTATTCTTTATTTAGAAATATCTCATTTAATTACAGTAAAGGATGTGTCCTGATGAAGACCTTTACTTTTTCCCCTTAATAGTTTTTCTATTTATATTATTTTATTATTATTATTATTCTGGATCTATATAGTTCTTCAGAAATAAATAAAGACCTTACGCCAAATAAACTGAATTTTATCTTCTTCTCTAATTCGGAAAATATTCTCTCCAAACAACATTTATTTCCCTTTGACAGTAAAACAATGTATTTTGGTATTCAAATATTTTGTGCAGTTCCGAGACTGCCACTCCAACTGCATTCCCAGTCGACCCCTATTTGACGTTCCTCTAATGTCTAAAGAGAACGCGAATCATTCGAATCACGTCTCTTAACAAGGCAATAAGAAGTCGATGCCGTGCCAGATAACAGGCAGTCTTCTTCGAGGGAAATCTCTCGAGAAATAGGCAGTTTGGATGGTCCCTACCTGAATGGAAATCTCTCCCAAAATAGGCAGCCGGATACTTTCTCAGTCTGCATGTGCAACTTCTAAATCTTTCAACCGTTGAGGAAGTTGAACAAAAAAAAAGTGTTTCATTTTGTAGAAAAGTAAACAGCTGCGGAAATCGTCTGGACTTAAGTTTGTTCGAAGAATTTTAACGCCAGGGGAAGGAAAAAAAAAGAGTACCGAGTTCGGTGAAATGTTTGATGCGATTTGTTTGCAACTATGTGATCGAGTTCTGCTATCGAAATAAAGAGGCACTTCCACTTTGAAATTTTGCCATTTCCTGTGCATATATATATATATATACATAGTACATATTAAAAAAAAACCTAAAGATATCGGGAGACGTGTAATAAAAGAAAACGATGTAATAAGTGTGTAATAAAAGGTGATAAAGAAGCAATGAGCAAGTTAGAGTGATAAAGATGGAAAACTATAAGAAAGTAATAAGAAAAGACAGTAAGAAAATAAGAGTAATAAAATAAAACGATTTAATGAGAATGTAATAGGAGGTTTAAAAAGGAGTAATAATTAAGAGCAATGAAGAAAAGATAGTATAAGGTAGTTGAAGTAAGGAAATAATTATAAAAAGTGAGAACGATCGAATAGTAAACGGTAAGGAAGTTCAAATAGTATACGATAAGGAAGTATAAATAGTATACGATATAAAGGAAGTACAAATAGTATACGATATAAAGGAAGTATAAATAGTATACGATATAAAGGAAGTATAAATAGTAAACGATAAGGAAGAAATAAGTTATTTGTAGTTACGAAGAAGATTGAACTATTAAAAATTTTGACTAATACAGAAGATAATTTAAGGGAGGAAGGGAAAGTGATGGATCGGTATAGCCTGGTTGGCAGGGAGCTAAACTAAAGTCCGTGGGAACGGGAGTTCGAATCCAGCCGATCGAGGACTCCCCGTGTAGAAAATGGTGACTGGTGCACGTGACATATGTCGGATCATAAAGTCCTCCATGTGAATCCATATGTTTCCATATGAATGTGTCCACCCTATAAACGGGTGTGACGTATAGGTGTGGCAAAAGTCGAATTCTTGGCCGTAGATGGCGCCACTGGAAAGCAAGAACAATAGCTCCTTTTGCTTTCATGGTCTACGACAACAACAACAGGGAAATTGATGCGATAAAGATGTTATTTGAGGAAAGTAAATGAGCAAGTGAGTTAGAGAAATGAAGAGTTCGAAACAGCGAAGGAGTTTAAAAAATAATTAGAGTAAGGAAATAATTGCAATTAGGGGAGCGAGGTAATAGTGGCGTCAATGGGAGATAATATGCAAGACAAAAAAATTTTGAGTATTAAAAATTAAAGAAATAAAAACGTGGTAGACATAAGGTGATTGATATACACGATCTAATAAGGTAAAAAATGAATGAGTTAGAGTAATGAAAAACAGTTGATGGTAAAAGAGTAAGAGTATTAAATAAATTAGATCAGAAGAAAATTTAATTAGAGAGAACAATGTGATAAAAGTGTTGATAGGCGGTAATAATGATAACATGAACAGAGTAATAAAAAATATGGAATCGTAAGTTTGTAAGCTAGAGTAATTAGGTATATATCTTTATTATTGATAATAATATCTTTATTATCAATAATGAAGGAGGTCGGTTTAATTAGGATGATAATATCGAAGAAATAACTGAGTTAGAGTAATGCAGGAGATAAATCTACAAGAGATAAAAGGAAATTATAGTTAAAGTGTTACATGAAAATTGGAATGATAAATGAGTTTGAGTAATAAGGGAAAACGATAGAATAAAAGGAAGAAGTTAATAGAAGAGAGAAAGGAAAATGTGAGATTTAGAGTAAAAAGAGTTGTACATGTTTTAACGTCATACGGAAGTTACTATTGTTTCCCACATAATGGCAGCAAAAATTATTACTTTTTTTTTATCGTCAATCTAAAATTTAGCTACTATTTTTATGATATAAATAAACTATCCGATCGAAATTAAAAGAAGAAAAATAATAAACTAGGCCAAAAAGCTTAGAAATTAAATTTCTCAAGCTGACTACATAGGAAAAATTGATTAAATTTTTGTCAGACCTAAACTAAAAAGAGCAGGATGCATCACTTTCGCAATAACTTTTACTCAAAAATGAAAACTCGCCCTCAAGTCTTCCCACAGAGATGATTAGTTTTTAAATTCTTGTTTTATTGTATCACTAAATTGTACTTCCTTTTTGCAATGAAAAGTACGAAAAAAATAGGGTTTCTTGCGATATTGGAGCAACTATTCGTGAGTAAGAATCATGTAGCACACTATAAATACGAACATTATTTGTGAGAATTTCAACAACTTACTGTTTAGAAATTAATAACTTAAAATTCGAGAATGCCCAAAATTAATTCCTGAAAAATTGAAATGTTGAAAGAAATTTAATTTACAAAAAAAAATGAAAGAAAGTGATCGAACAATTTTAACATCAATACAATGAGAAATATTTCATGGCAAAAGTTTTTGAAATTTAATCTAGATAGTAATGAAGAGTAGGAGATTTAAGTGAATTGAGCTCTTCTTGAAATTTTTGAGTCAAAATTTTAGTAAAAACTGGAAAAAAGTTTTTATCTCAATGTTTCTTTTTAATGTGCCCCACTTTTCCTATTTATAAAATTTTATATAAAGCTTTTGTACCATCTTTTTTTATTAAATAAGACCTAAAAGAAAATACCTAAAATAAGGCCTAAAATAAAAAGCGCAAGATGAATTGCGTTCGCAATAACTTTTATACAAAAATAAAAACTCCCCTCAGGTTTTACTAAATTGACGATCAGTTTTTAAATTCTAATTTTATTGTACTATTAAATTGTACTTCTTTTTGTAATGAAAAGTACGAAAAAAGTACGGTTTCTTAGATATTAGATATAGAGTTATTAGAGCAACTATTTGTAAGGAAAATTCATGCAACACACTATAAATTACATTATCTGTAAAAATTTCAACAACTTATGGTATAGAAATTAATAACTTAAAATTCGGGAAGGCTCAAATTCATTTTTCAAAAATTGAGAGGTTGAAAGAAATATAATTTACAAAAAAAAGAAAAAAAAAGGCAATTATCGAACACTTTTAACGCCAATACAATGAGAAATATTTCTTGGCAAAAGTTTTTGAAACTTAATCTAGATAGAGTGATGAAGAGTAGGAGATTTAAGTGAATTGAGTTCTTCCTCGCTATTATGTTTAAGTTTTTTCCCTTTGGAAAGACTGATTAATCATCATTACGAGAGTTCTTCGGAACACTTAGCAGATATCCTACATTTAAGTGGCATTTTAGCAATCGGATAAACGTTGTGACTTTCTTATTTTTTGACGTTTATCCCCCCTTTTTTTCACCCCATCCCCCGACACACACGCTCCCTAATTCATCGCCAATGATTTCGTAACATCCAAGATATTAAAAAAAAGAGGTAAAGAATAAAAACCTACCTGAAATTGACTGTTGATGAGTATTATTGATATGTAAGAAGAAAGAAAGTTTTGAAAAGATGATATAAAAGCTTAGTGTTAAATTTTACAAACAGGAAAAGTGGCACCATTAAAAAATTGCTGTAATAAAAACTAGTTTTTTCAGTTTTTACTATAATTATGTTTAATTAAACACGTAAAGTTAAAAAATCTTTTTAAATTAAATAGAAATTTTTTTTTTGTATATATATAGTTATATATATATATATGTGTGTGTGTATATATATATATATATGTGTGTGTGTATATATATATATATATGTGTGTGTGTATATATATATATTTATGTGTGTGTGTATATATATATATATATATTGTTTNAGAAGGCAGGACAATTTTCAACAAATCTGAAAAAAATATAACAATTTAATATTTTTTTAAAAAAATAAACTGAATGAAAAAAATGAAAATAATATGAAACTTTTTTAAATGTTTACTTATTTTTATAAAGTCTATACTTTTTTAACCTTTTTATTTATTTTATTCATCTGTACTTCAACTTCTCAAATGGCACCTAATTTTAAAAGGACCCATATGTGTATATATATATATATATATATATATAAGAAAAGGAAAAGTTATAATCTCTTCATTAGCTCACACGATTATATCCGCAAAAAACAGTGCCTTCTAATATTGTATCAATATAGCCGAAGCAAAATATATCAATACAATAGTGTGAGAAGTACTCAGAAACTGAACAAAAACGGAACAAAACACAAAATGAAATCTATAAAGCGAGTAGCGAATTCAAATGATCTTCCATGAACGGGAAACATTTGAAAAATTTAAAATATTTTCGTAATAAGATTGCCAGATTACAAAATATGAAAACAGAAGCGTAAATGGAGCTAAAAGCGTAAATAGGGGGAATTTGTTTTATGACGCGTTCTTACTGCAGTACTGAAGCGCGTCTGATTTGTTAGTTACCAAGGATTGGAACGAAAATGGATATGAGCAAGGTGATAATGTTATTCGGGATAATTTAAAGAAGTTTATTATTAATAAGGTTGATATTTAATTAAACAATTTAAATAATTTTAAAAAAATGACATTTTTTTTTAAAAAAAAGAGAGAGAAACATTATTTGTCCCTTTTGCGCGGAATTTTCGCCACGGGTACGCCCAAATTTAATTTGCACACGGTAGTAGTATAAATTAACAAGGAAGTTTTTAGAAAATTTATTAATAATAACATACAATTAACTTAGTGATTTCATATAGAATTTAATTACTTTAGTTGGGTATCCATTGTTTTTTTTAATTAAACTTTGATAGTTTGTTTTATATATGTACAGATAAAAAGATTTAGATTAATGAAAAATTTATAATAAGAGCCAGAACTATGATAAATTTCTAAAGTAAAATATAGGAAATTTCGGAAAGCTAATATTTAGGAAAATGCATAATTTATCGAAATAATGTTAGTTTGCAAAGGAAAAAAATTCTTATAAAATGTATGTTTACAAGTTGAAAAATCATTTCACTTTATTAGATTAGCACTGATTTCTATTTATTTTTTCACTGTCATATATCTTCTTATTCATATAGAGTTTGAAGGTAGGAAAATAATTCCAATTTTTATTTGAGAAGTTTGATTCCGAAACTAATCAAACGAAACAATCTTTCTTTTGTTTTAATCTATACACTCAATTTTAAAGTTTTTTTGTTGTTTTGCTTCACAATTTTCCTTCTGTCCTCATAAAAATAGATGTTATATTTTTTAGATATCTCCTTTTTTTCTAACCTCTTATTTTTATTATTCTGGAGACCTAATTATTAATTCATTTTATTATTTAGAAGTAAAAAAGAATTTAATTTAGGCACTAAAAATTTAGAGTTTTGTTTTTGAATCTCTTAGTTGTTACCTAAAAATATAGTTTATAGTTAGGGGAGAGGGGGCTAGCGCGGACTGTTTAAATAATATTCTTATTTTTTGATCAAATTTCTTTTGTGAGATGTTGTAAATTGGCAACACAGAAGGTATACTTCCATATGCGGTTGCATCATGTATACTTTACGTATACTTTGTAAAATAAGGTTTCTAAGGTGCGGAAGTAACTTTTAAATATTCTTCATTGTCTTTCATTAACATATTATATATATATATATACCATTATGACCACCCTGCCAATAACATGTAGGACCATCTTTAGCCCTTCAAACTGCTAGCACCCGCCGTGGCATTGATTCCACAAGGTACTGATAGGTAGTCTGAGGTATCTGGTACCAAAGACTCACCAACTGGTCCTGCAATTCCCTCACATTGCGAGGGGGAAGCGTGGCAGCACGAATTTGGATTTCCAAGTAGAACCACAAATGCTCTATTGGATTAATTTCAGGTAAATTTGGGGGCCAAGACATGACTTGAAAGTCACTGGAATGTTCCTCGAACCTGTCCATGACGATTCGACCCTTATGACACGCTGCATTATCCTGTTGGTAAACACCATCCCCCTCAGGAAAAACTGTTGCCATGAATGGGTGAACCTGGTCTGCAACTATGTTCAAGTGGCTTACAGACGTCAGGGATTGTTCTATGACGATTATGGGTCCTATGATGATTAATCCCCATGAAAACATTGTTCCTGGGCGAGAAACCATGAAAAACTGGCCAAGCCCATTGTTATAGATGGAGGCTGGTCATAATGTAATGGCTCTTCGGTGTATATATATATATACATTAAAATATTTCATTATTTTCAAAAAATGCCATTTTAACTTCCTAAAAGCTACCTCGACCATTTGCAAACAAATCATTTCTATTTTGAAAATGGATTTGAATTAGATCAACACACCGCATAGAATTTTTAATGTTTTATTACTAACAATTACTCTTTTCGAATATGTATTTCTTAGAAATAGTATCAGTTTGCTCATTAAATGTCGTTATTTGTTTTAGCTCATATTTACTAAAGCATATATTTTTTTCTCCTGAATTCATTGTGATAAATACCACATGTTCTCTAATGATTAAGGTTTACTTTGTTGGCACTTTTATAAAAATAATATGTATCTATTTTCTTAACTAAACAGAACAATGTTTTCTTGCATGCTTATTTCAAGTACAAAGTAAACATACATACTTGTAGCTAATTGTATT
>NC_092213.1:83384025-83394891 GCF_043381705.1 Parasteatoda tepidariorum | reverse complement strand
TGTTTCTTGCTATCTGATTTCCAACCATTTTTGCAGAGAACAAATTCAATGCAGCATTTAAACAGACTGTCAATCACTAAACATAATTTTTAGATATAAATAACTAAAACTGTCAAGAAATTCAACTCGTAAATGGAATAAATGAACTGTTTCTTGCTATCTGATTTCCAACCATTTTTGCAGAGAACAAATTCAATGCTGCATTTAAACAGACTGTCAATCACTTAACATAATTTTTAGATATAAATAACTAAAACTGTCAAGAAATTCAACTCGTAAATGGAATAAATGAGCTGTTTCTTGCTATCTGATTTCCAACCATTTTCGCAAAGAACAAATTTATATTCGTCCACATCAGACAGAAAATGTAACTTCCTTTCCCACCAAAAGCAGCTGCGAAAAATAAATCTCCGGAATGTACCTTCCACAGTCCCCCCATCCCTCTCCGGTATTGGTATTCTATAACTCCATCCCAAACAGCTGTAAGCCCCTTCTTTTTAAGGAGAAAATTCGCTACACACTTTTCCAGAACTAAGATTGGAATCACCAGTCCCCTTTTATAAGACCAACAAATATACGACCCTAAGTCTGGAATCGATCCCGGCTCGGAGTGGAGAAAGACCGTCGTAAAAATGCCCCGAACACTGTCCTATGAAAGGGACTTTAACGCCCGGGCACTCTCCTAAACTACACCTTGCGCTCCTGAATATCCTGCTCGCCCCGGACATTTACAACTTTGAAGGGCAGCAGTAACTCCGGTTATAAATAACTCTGGAAAGACCCACTAAATGCAACTTTTTCCTCTTTTTTTTCGGGACTCTGTTTTGACCGGGTTCTTAACTCAAATTCCCCCTTCGGTTGAAATGTTCAGGGGGCAGGTTGAAAACTTTGCTTTAGCCAATTTTCTGCCGCACTTATTTTTCTTATTTTACTCTTTTTTCCCGGAGACGATTAGGAAGTGTTCTTTCGAGAAAATATCTTTTCCCGGACTTTGTAATCCGGGAGGTAGTTTTCAGGAAAAAAAAAGGAGAGTGAAGACCGAAAATGATAGCTTTTTTCACTCGTAAACAGAAGAATAAACCACTTCTTTAAAAGTACACTTTATATTTGTCTCCGAAGTGGGATTAAAATAAAGAAAACTTGGATGTTTATACAGTTTAAGAAGATCTCGTATCAAATAATATTTGTTCGAATAAGGAAGTATGGGGCCTTTCGTTTAAAATCCAGTTCAATACATTTTTCACTCAAAAATTTATTTTTTTCTTCTTTTTTTTAAGAAATGTCCATTCTTTTATCTTCTTTAGCAACTCAGATAAAAGAAGAAAAAATAAATTTCTTTCTAGTTGAGTTACGCCAATATATATGTATGTTATGAAATAATTATTTTATTGTAGATGTGTCATTAAACTGAGTTTGTCATTTCTTAGGCTGAACAGTTTATAAAACACGAAAAAACACTAAAGAAAACATAGATTTGAATCCAATTATTTTTATTAAATCATCTTAAATCAGCCCACATGTCTGGGTGGAAAAATTTGAGTGTTGTCCCTTAAATAGAATGTTTATCTCAGATCAAGAGATTACTACCGATCAGTTGAAAAAAAAAACGTAAGTGCTTCACGATTGATTCCTAGAAAAGTGGTGTGACAACTATTTTCCTTCTATTTCTAATGCAATGAACGCTAAAATAGAGTTTCAAAAAACAAATAAGACAGAATTTATTTTCGAAAAAAAAATTCCAATATGTAGCTTACTAATTATAAAAATCTCAATTTAGAATTTCTTGTCGCTTACGTTGATTTTCGATTGCACCGCAGACTAGATCTCTCTCATAAACTTAAATGTTTAAATTTAAAGATATCCACCTTATTCCCGATGGAGGTTCTCTCTTTTATCAGCAGATGACAGTACAGTAAGAGGAGTTTATAACTTCCTCTTGATGATAGGAATGCATTGATTTACACTAGAGCTCCTGAATTAGAGAGTCCGAAACGTCCGCCATTTTGGAGCAAAAACTTTCACCAATGCGGAGGAGCTACAAGATTTTGAAACTTATGGCTGCAGACGACGTTAACCTCAACTAGGATCATTCGTAAAGAAAAGCGTGTTCGCGTACATCGCTTTACATTGTTTTTAATACTAGAACAAATTCATTAAAAATTTTATTATTATTGATATTTAAAAGAAAAATATTATTCCTTACTAAAACAAAACAGTTTATACAAATTTTCCGCTCTTTAATATTTATAAAATTAAAAAAAAACAAGTAAAAGGAGAAGAATCAGTAAATTTATATTTGTATTAGATTTAAGCTCATCTAACATTGATCCTGGTTTTGGACAACTTTTCCATTTCAGTTTCTTTGGTGGAATTTTTAATGGATTTGGAATATCAATAAGCCTTAATTTTTTATTAACATCCTTCTTATTTATATTAAGTTGAGTTTCTACAAATGAACCTGCTAGAAAATTTGAAATGCTGTTATATATTTTCATACTTAAAACTTTTTTTTGCAACAGAAACTAATTATTTCAGCAATTTATCACAAGAATTTTAAAGAAAAAAATAACGTTTATAGAACCAAAAACGTATAAAAGATCGCATATTAAATAGATTTCTCATTATAAATGTAAACAAACTGTTTGAACTCTAAGCCATAAATTATAAGTAACTAAAAAAATTAAATTAGCCAGAATTAAAAAGCTAGTTATATGATATATTAGTGAATCAAAATGAAATACAATTAGATCAGGTAAATATTTATTTTGAGCAAAACAATAGAAAATACTTAAAAGTAAATACGAAAGTTGGCGATTCTGAGATAAGTTTACGGAATACTTATTCAGACGATCTCATGCCTTTATTTATACCACACAAACACTGAAAATTATCAAATAAATTATTATTAAATGCTGTTTAAAGGTTATATTTTAAATAAATATTTACTTAATAAATGCAATTTTCAATTGAAATTCTTATATTTGATATATAGCTAGAACTGAACAATTCCAGTAACCCCAAGTACATATTAGATTTAAAGAAACAGGTAAAAACAGGGATTAAGAAATAAATTCTAGTTAAGATAGTTCATATATTACTTATATAAGAAAATAAATTCAATAAATTGTAAACAAATGAGTATTTATCTCACATAAGCGAGTTTCACTTCCGCCCTCTCAGCTATATCTTCTGGAATTTATTACCCATTTCTTCTTTCTTTTAAGATATGATGTAAATCTTAACATTCCCAAGTCAAAATTTTTGATGGTTTTCCATTGATGGACCAACATAATCTTGATGGTAACCATCAATAATTCCATCATGAACCATTATATTTTTTGATAGTAACCATCATGAGTAATCATCCCCCCGATGTAGGAATCAGGACTGATTTACGATGGTCCAACATAAGAATAGCAACTTGTTTTGATGGTTTGTTCATTTGTTCATGGTCAACATACAAAACTTTCCATTAATCCATCATGGAAATGTATTGCTGTACTATTATGGACCATCACAAATTTCAATAGTATATTAGAAATCAAATGTTGGAACGATCATGAACAACCATCATTCCAATATAAGAATTCGGACTGGTTCATGATGGCCAAACATAAGAATAAAAATAATTGTTTTTATGGTATATTCTTTAGCAAGAACTAGCAAGAATTCCCATTAAACCATCATGGAAATGTACATTTGGAACCATCATGGACCATCACGGATCATCATGGACTGTTGGTTCATGATGGCTTCAACTGTACATTAAACCATCATGGAAATGTACAGTTGGAACCATCATCGACCATCGTGGATCATCATGGACTGTTGGTTCATGATGGCTTCAACTGCACATTAAACCACCATGGAAATGTACAGTTGGAACCATCATGGACCATCGTGGATCATCATGGACTGTTGGTTCATGATGGCTTCAACTGTACATTAAACCACCATGGAAATGTACAGTTGGAACCATCATCGACCATCACGGATCATCATGGACTGTTGGTTCACGATGGCTTCAACTGTACATTAAACCATCATGGAAATGTACAGTTGGAACCATCATCGACCATCACGGATCATCATGGACCGTTGGTTCATGAGAATCAAACTTCTCTTGATGGTTAACCATCATAGTATTAAAGTAGCATTTTCCAACATGGAATGATGGAAGTTTGTTGGCATATCAAACTCCAGGAAGGCGTAATGGAAAATGTTGGATGATGGTGACCATCAAATGATGCTGGACCATCATGAATCGCACTGAAACCAACATAAAATATCAAAAATATTTGATGGGACCATCAGGAATTTCGACTTGGGTTAGAAAGACTTACTGTTTGCCCAGTTTATCGCTGCAGAATTAACCATATCAATAATTTGAAGTATCTGAATGGGCTTCAAGCTCTCACTCTAATGTTAACACTACGTAACTAGCGAATTTGTTTGCTCCATAATGGCAGACAGTTCAGCTCTCACTGTAGAGGAGCCTAAAGCAAGATTTCTGGTTTGATTTGTTTTTCTTCAGGATACTGGGTGAATACGAGAAATTTTAAAATAGCCCCTTATTTTATTTTGTTTTTTTTAGAGATCTTGGGTTTTATGAAGATGCCTTTTTTTACTCAAGAATTAATTTTTTTCTTTAGGTAGGCCTAAGGAGTGGAAATTTTAAGAATTACGTCTAAAATAAATGAAAGAAAAGTACAAGCTTAGGTTTTACCATTAATATACATTTTTAGTAATAGTTGCTTAGGTTGTGTTTGAAATAAAAAAATGTATAACTTACGAAACTTATAATTTAAACTTATAGTAAAATGTCAATATTCAATTAATGTGTCTTTTTTTCCTAAGTCATCTATTTAAGTTTGGTTACAATGTGTGCTAACAAAATTAAGTGTTTTGGGTACATATCTATTTTTCTTAAACGATATTTTGATTGTTAACAACAAAAAACATTTTTTCACAAATTTAGGTATGATAATAGTAAGGGAATTGTTTCAGCAGAAGACGCAATTCGCTCTTAAATTTTAATTTCATTTTTTAATGTTAATTACTTTTCACTTTCCGCCATTGAAGCACAAGGATGCGATTACAATAAGCGGTTTTAAGATCAGAAATAAAATTTTGTGTTTTCCACGTTATTAATTATAATTGTTTGGGATTCATTAATTCACATTTTTTTGAAACTTTAACATGCCAATTTATTGAATTTGAAGAAAAATAATCCTAGTAAAATAGCGTTAATTTGGTAGCACAAATTGGAAAAATTAGAGAAATTTTTTTAAAGTTTAAGTAATTTTGAATCACTTGAATCAGTCGAAAAAAGTTTTTCTTTTTTTTAAATTTTTCAAAAGGTCTTCACTTAAAAACAACGCCATACCTTAATGTAGCATTCATACCGTCGGTTGGTCCTTTATAGCCTAAAATTAGGTTTCTCTGAGACAGTGCAATTCCATATTCTTCTGATGATCGTTATAAATGTAATTTCTTCTTTTCAAGTTCTTCTTCATTTCGTATATCGTTGAAAATTTTTTTAATAATTTTTGAGAATTTTTTAGTTTTATTTTTTTTAACAAAATAGTAACATGTCACAAGCCATAAAATTCACCTAAGTCAAAATTTTTGATGGATTTCCATTGATGGACCAACCTAATTTTGATGGTAACCATCAATAATTCCATAATGAACCGTTATATTTTTGATGGTAACCAACATGAGTAACCGTCAACTCAATGTATGAATTATGACTGATTTATGATGACAAATAACAATTTGTTCTCATGGTTTGTTCATGTCGAACCATCATAATTTCTCAGAAATCAAATGATGGAACGATCATGAATCACCATCACCGCAATGTAGGTATTCGGACTGATTTTTGATGGTCCAACATAATAAAAAATATTGTTTTGATGGTATATTCCTGTATAATAACAATAATTATTATTAAACCAACATAGAAATGCATTGTTGTACCATTATGCACCGTCACGAATTTCCATCATAGTACAGTAGGAAACCGATTATCCGGAACGATCGGGGCCATCGCTATTCCGGATAACTGATTTTTCCGGTTTTCTGAATCGCTACAAAAAGTCGTTTTTTTTATTGTAAAACCCAACTAAAAAAATTTTTTTTGGAAATAATCTTGAAAAAACGAAGTAATACACTAATAATTGTTTCCAAAATGATGCTAGGGTAAACATCTTTCAAAAAAGAAAGAAAAATCCTAAAATCTTATGAGGAAAAAAAATTTTTTTTTTAAAAATAGCGGGAAAATTTATCGAATTTCGCTCCGATTTTTTGGTTTTCCGGTTTTCTGATTTCCGGATAACGGGTTCTGTACTGTATCTTAGAAATAAAATGCTGGAACGATCATGAACAATCATCATCCCAGTGTAAGAATTTATACTGACTTATGACAGTCCAACATAAGAAATAACCAAATTGTTTTGATGGTATATATCTGAGAACCAACAAGAATTTCCATTAAACCATCATGAAAATATATAGTTGAACCATCACGAGCCATCACGGATTGTTAATCCATGAGAATTAGACTTGTCTTGATGGTTAGCCATCATAGTATTACAGTAGCATTTTCCATCATGTAATGATAGAAGTTTGTTGGCATATCAAAACCTATGAACGAGTAATTGAAAACGCTGGATGATGGTGACCATCAAATGCTGTTAGACCATCATGAATTGCACTGAAACCATCATAAACCATCAAAATGTTTTGATGTCTCCATCAAAAATTTTGACTTGGTCAGTAATTTATCCAAAAGTTAACTACTACTTACCTCTTACTAATGACTTAAGTATTACGTTATGTAATAGAAGAATATATTGCTGATGCCCCTTGAAGCTAAATGTTGAACCCCTATCATAAATGTATTTATTTGTTTGCTTTTTTAGCCCTTAAACAATATTTGCGGAACACTTCCAAAACTGTTATGACGCTTACAATGTAAATTAGGTTAAATATTAGTTAAATGTAATCGTATATTTAGAATAAAATCCATCAATCATTTCATATTCGGTATTTCAAGAAAGCGAGCAACCGTGTTTCATTTCTTAAGCCTATTTTTATTATTCGGTAGAGAAAATTCTGACGATATTAATTGAAGTAGAATGGCCTAGTAAACAAGGCTTCTGGAGCGAACATTTTCGCTGAAACGTGATTATCTTCTTCGCTAATGAAATTAATTTCCCAAATGAGAAAGGCTCGAGCCTAATCCTGTCCGCAGGGGGCAAAAACGTCTCAAGTTTGTTCCAAGGAGGAGGCAGCCGGTCCAAGTCAGTGATTTGTTTAATAAGATTAATCACCGGAGACTTTGTTTTTGGCAACGATGAAATTGTGCTCCCAGGTGGAAAACATTTTACATCGGCGAAATGGCAACGGAGAGCATCGAAGAAAAATGAGAAGAAATTGAAAAAAAAAATGGCGAAAGTAGAAAATGGCTATGGCGGATATTAGTCATTTATAAAATTAAAGAATTTTTTTTGTTTTTTTTTTATTTGTTTATTTATTTTTTCTGCATTTTTATTCAGTTTCATAGATAATTGCTAAACGAATTAATTAAACTTTTATTCGAAAAATATAATTTAAGATACATTATTCGTTTAATGTAAATTGATATGAAATGAATATTGTGAATGCAATTACCAAGTTATTAATTATTTTTGCATGCAATATTCCATAATTAGCAATAAAAAAAGAACGTTTTTTTTAGTAGTTATACTTAACGGTTATGTAAATTTTTGTTATCGTTCATTAGAATTAAGCGTTTAATCAGAAATTAATGTTTGTATCTAAGAAAATTAGTTTTGAAATTTATTTTTTTCAGAAATTTGCTGTAATGAATAATTAATTATAATAGATAAGAATATATGTTTTATTATCCTTTTAAAAAAAAAATAAATTTGTGAGAATTCTGATCTTAGATTTTTTTCTTTTTAAATTTTAAATAGTATTTGAGTAAAAAAATTCTAACTTAAAATGAGTTAAAAGTAGTTTTAAGTAAAAAATATTGAAATTTTTGAAAACTTGTAATTTTCTTCGAATGGCAAGTTAAAAGGAAAAATAAAATTATTTCGATTCTATTTACATATCAATAATATTGATGAATGAAAAATCACAAAGTTTAACTATAAAGGTTCAGATTTATATATATTATCTTGATTAGTCAAATGTAAATAGTAAAAATGTTTATCATAAATTTATTGTAAACTTATAATGCCGTTATTTTATCAACACTTTCATCGCTTTTCTGTTTTTAATCTTATTATTAAAGTGGACAATCAAGGTTTTTAACAACTTTTAAGCCTTTAAGAAATTTCCAGATGCGCTTACCATAACAGTCGACTGTAACTTACTTCGAAGCGCTAAGTGCCTAATGTCATATGGAAATCAGAACAACAATTTCTTTTTATGTGATAACGAATTAAGAATATTTCTTTTTTTATCTGTGACAATTGTTTGCTAATACGTAAACACGTCATTGACAATTTTGTGACGAAAAACTTTTTGAAGACCATTTTTAGTGAAAAAAAATCTTAAGTTGCATGTCACGTCCTTTCGACGCAAAAGACGTATTTACGTCATTTACTTGAAATAACAAACGCAAGTTTATATTTCTTAATTATATTTATTAGCATATTTATCAAATTTGAATAAAATTCATTTTATTTATTGTTGTTGTCGTGTCTATGCATACAGTGCTAGTGCAAAGATTAGAGCCCTCCGACAGTCTTGATAACAAGATTTGCAAGTTCTGGAGCCCGATGGCCATGGAGAATTTCGATGGGGGGGTGCTCCAAGTTGAAAGAGGGAGCCGATAATGGCCTGGCAGTCAAAAACATGCATTTATGTCATTTTATTAATTGCAACTTTTAATTGAACAAGACTATATTTCAGCAGACGTAAATATATTGATTAATTATTACATAACTAAAGAAACATTTTTTAAAAGCACTTATTTTATACCGAATTATTTATTTTGCTAATTTTAATAACTTCTAGAAAAATACTTATTATAATTCCAATTCGTGTAATCGAAGCAAAAATAAAACTTGTTTAATCTTGATAATGTTTTAATACGAAACATATTATTTTTTCTTTTTTAAGTATTATATATTTTCAAATATCGAGATTACTTTCATCGTAATTAGTTTTCACAACGTCATCGTTCCCACGTTAATTTGAACCCATTCAAAATTCATAAGAATCGTGAAAGGCTAAACGAAAATGGCTTAAAAATCGTGAGAATTTTCAATGGAAATTCTAATATCAATTTCTTTTTCCAAAACTACTTCACAAGAATTTCACGACGACAAAAAGCTAATTAACATGTTTGCAGTGATATTATATTAAAGAGTAAGTTCCATAAACTGAGAAAACTAATTTAAAATATGCGCGAATATAATTTTGGCGCTATTGTCGTTGACAGCTGAACTGAAATGAAGAAGAAAACTCCATAAGTACCATGTTTATGACGGCGCCATATTTTATTCCTCAAGTCGCCTACAGACAAAATACCAGACAGTAAACAAAATGTTTTCAACTCCGATGTTTACCTTCCAGGGGCAGTAGACATTTTCATCAAATCAAATTTCATGAATCGAGATTCATAATATTGACAGTTACAGAGCTTTTGCAAAAACTCTCATTGTTTGTTTTGTTTCAAAGAAGGGGGTAGGGAGGGGGTGGTTACCCAATAAAACAAATGAAATGAATTGCGCAGAATGCATAAATCAAATAATTTAATTTCGTGTTTTTAAACTTTTGAAAATAATCTTTACTTAAATTTTATCCACCTAAGCGCATTAGACATCTATAACTCAATTCCTCGCAAAATCAAACTATTTTATGTTTTGGCAGCTTTCTGTAAATGATAAAAATCGTATTTTAAATTTCTTCAGACTTTTAACAAACACACATTCACAAATTTACTTAAAAAAAGAACAACTTTTTAAAAAAAAAATTCTGTATGCTCGTAAATTCTGTCCACAAATGTGGCAAAATCAGTTTCTTTAAAAATTAAGTTCTGCAGGATAACTGACTTTTCGTAAATAATAAACAAATTTTAATTAATTTATTTATTTATTGAGTTTTAACTAAACACGCATAAAATAATGATGAAAAAAGATTTTGATACAAATTAAGTAAAAATAACTCACTATCTATGCTGAAAATGCGATAAATTTTCTGTGACTATTGTCGAAAACATTGAAACTTACCTGTTTGCTTATTTAATATGAATTGGTAATAGTTGTCGCTTTTTGCGAAATTCTTTTCAACATTTGCACACATTCTCCTAGCAAATATGTCACGTCTAGTTAATTTTAACTTAAATGCTATCTAATTAAGAGATATTGTACTAAAACTTAGTGAGTCAAAGTTTTTAGATCATAAATTTCATTCCCTGACCAAATTATTCGACGCACTTTAAGATTCTATGTAAAATTTTAATTCTCAGGTGATATTACGCAGCTTTATAGTTTTTACGCTGCTGAAACCGGTTTGCACTTGTTTACGTTCGGGTATTAATGGGTTAAATTTGACGATATATATTCAATATAAATTCGACGATTAGATGAATTAGATATATTATATAAATATAGAATATTTATTTTATATAGTATTATATTTGTATATTATAATAATTCAACCAAATTATTAGACGCATTGCAGTATTTTGATAAAAACATGTTTTGCACTAGTTTATAAGCAATACTATTCTATTTAAACATACATGTAATGGGTTTATATTCAGGAGATTTTTTTATATACTTCCTTCCTATTTGTATTTATCTTTAACGTATTGCATTATATATATATATATAAATTTCCCAA
>NC_092213.1:83343628-83383860 GCF_043381705.1 Parasteatoda tepidariorum | reverse complement strand
GGAACGAAAGATTTAAAAAAAGCTTGAGTGGAGCAAAAAACATCGAGGCACGCAGTGAGAGTTCCAATAATTTGAGTTGCCAGTCTTCTAAATTCAATGACGAGTCTACACATGATGCAGGAATTGAGACTATTTTTACTAAATGCAATAGTGGGAGAATATCGGACGATGATACCAGATATGACCAACCAGAAACTTTGATGTCAATCTGCCGTCAATGGATGCGAGATAATGACCACTTCACGCCAGACGCTGAAGAGATTGCCAGCGAAGAAATAGATCCATTCTATGCTGAAGGAAGTTTGACACACCATTTCTTTGTCACAGGTGAGCCACCAAGCATCAGTGAAACTTCATCAAAGTCTTATATCCCTTCACCATTACAACTAGATGAAGGTGTTGCAGACAACGAGATCTATGCTGACCATGAAGACCTGATATCCCTTCAGAATTCATCAAAGTCTGATATCCCTTCACCATTACAACTAGATGAAGGTGTTGCAGACAACGAGATCTATGCTGACCATGAAGACCTGATATCCCTTCAGAATTCGTCAAAGTCTGATATCCCTTCACCATTACAACTAGATGAAGGTGTTGCAGACAACGAGATCTATGCTGACCATGAAGACCTGATATCCCTTCAGAATTCATCAAAGTCTGATATCCCTTCACAATTACATCTAGATGAAGGTGTTGCAGACAACTTCGAAGTAGATGATTCAAAAGAGAATTCAGTATGGAACAACAGCAGAACGGTTTTAGTGGAGAGGAGAGAAAAGTTACCAAATCGGAAGCGTTTGAGACGAGTCTTCGGAGCTGTTGGCAGATTTCTTTGGCGTTCAATGGTATGCGGTGGAAGTTGTGGGAAAGCTTAAACCTTTGCTTTCATCCATTAAACTTGTACATATTTATTACTGTTTAAAAAAACATCAAAAAAGCAGGAAACTGTAAATAATTGCAAAAATTTGTAGAAGAAATGGAATGGGTATAAATTTTAGAACTGATTCGGTTTGCCTTAAAGAAAAGATATGCCTGATGTAACTGGAATGAAAATCGAATGATGATTTGGTTACAGATAAGCCAAATGACAGCGAATGAAAGGAAAGAAAAAAGCGCACTTAAGGCAACATGGCTATAATAACAGAGAAGGTGATTTTTAATTAAAAAATATCGCTTAAAATAGTAATACTAAATTTTATTCCAAATCACTGTTAAATTGCACACCTGACCTCAAAAAATATTTTAACCAACTGCTAATCTATTGCAATAATTTAAGTTTTCATCAATCCTTTTTTTCAAAATTACAAAAACATTATTAACGAATTTAATGTAATTGACTATGAAAAAGTACATAGTATATTTTCATTTAAATTTCAGTCTGCTTGCATGGAAATACATATTAAATATATGTAAAAAAGTGTAAATGATGTACAAATTGGCTTGCAAGGGTACATAAAATTTTATTTATGTAAGTGTGAATGAGAGTATGAATGGAAGTATGAATGAGATTTAAATGATTTAAAATAAGAAACAAATTCTCTAGACTACAAATCTTAACAACTTCGCTAAATACTTTTTCGAAAAAGATTTCAAAATTCATATTAACAATTGGTGAAATTTTAATTTATTGCAAATGTTCTGATGATTTAATCTTAAAATTCAATAAATGTATCTCTTAAAGGGGCCTTAAGTCGCTTTTTTCTTAGAGTGTTATTAACATCCTTGTGTCAATAGAGAAAGGCTTAAGACTGTTCAGATGTTGGTTTCGGTGAAAGATAAAAGAATGATATGATGTTGGAGCTGAAGAAAGTAACAGGAATAGAAAAGATGTTGGAATTTTTAGAGACTGATTAGGGCTGATGAGATGTTGGAATTATGAACTGGTCAAATATTGTTTTTAATCCTGCTTTTGAATGTAAATGATGTTGTCAAAATTTTAAAAATTCAAAACCATCAAGTTAATTATTTCTTTTGAATATTGCTCAACTGCTATCAGCAGTATCTTTTGGTAAAAAATTTTGTATTGAGAGCTGGAGTCAGTACTAAATGATTTAGATATGTTCGGCAAATAAAATCAAAATTTTAAAAACAGTGTCTTTGTGTTTTGATATACACTATTAATTTCCTCACATAAAATCTTTGATAACGTCTTGTTAATTCTAAATAAAATCACCTCACTTATTTTTTTTCCTTCCGTAACCATCGTTGAACAGACGACCGACCTAATTCTTGGGTTTACGACTACTTATGTTCAACTACGTAGCCTGTGTAATTTTGAACCCAATCAGAAGACAAGGGGACTCCTCGATCAAGTATTGGGAGACATTTGCCTTCATGGAGGACTTTTTGACGGAACTCACCCGCATTTGCTTTACATGGAGAGGAAGACTACGAGAACCTCCCATGGTTAGCCTGATAACAAGGGGACTCTAACTCGTGTTCACCACTGAGGATATTTCACGTCAGCACCGTTGCTGCTGCAAGCAGGATGCGGAATTCGTATCGACCAGGCAATTGCCGAGTTTTGAACCCGGTTCGTCTCATTGGAAGGCGAACGCTCTATTAAGTGTAATATATTCTATTCACAATCAAGGAGTGAATCGGTTTAAGACAGTATAAATGTAATATTTTCTTAAATCTATGCATTCTTTGATTGTGGATTGATACTTTAAACTAATGCGTTGATTTTTTTAACTTGATTTTTTTAGATAGCGAAAAATAAGTAAATAACATTAAGTTAACAGAAACGAACTTTTGATGAAAAAACAAACATGGAAGAAACAAATCATGAATAATTAGGTTATAGCAATCCAATCTCACAGATACCAATATCAACACAAATTACGTTTTCTTAAAATGGCAATTTTGCATAAACAAATCATGCACAACCCATACGATGTTTATACCAAGAGCAATTAGGTCGCCTCAATCCCAAACCAATAAGTAACAGTACCAATATAACTAAGTTTTATTTTAATAATATATTCGATAAAAAAAACATACCTGGAAGCGTAAACTTTTGCATACCAATCTAAGCCGATGTATAGCAATGCTAAGATAATTTAAGGTTTATTACCCACATGCAAAATGGATGCTGTTTTGGGTTTGATGGCGTGCCCTCATTATTTGGACGTCATCACACTTTTCAACTGTGTTCAAGAGTAATAGTAAACAGTGCGCATGCGTCGTCATTGCATGCGTTGCTATGGCGATTGCTGCTGTTTGATAATTTTTTTAGAATCCTTTTTTTTATCGCTAGCAGGCATTTTTAATGTATTTACATAATAATAATTTAAAGTATTTTTATATTATTTTTATTATTAACTTATAATTACTGTCTTGACGGTGATTTTAATATAAATATACTAACGAAGGAAAAGTATGTTGTGACGTGGTGAAACACGTATATAGGCAGGATTTGAAAACCAATCCGACGACAAGAGGACAGTTGTTGCAACTCATGATTTGCAATGTTGTTGCGTTTTTTGGAGTCAATCCAGAAAAGAAGAAAAAAAGCATTTGACCAATGAGTAACCAGTGATCGTAATAAGCCGATCACAATTTATCTTATTGAAGTTATACTTCTTATGCGACTTCCAACAAGGTTGCGTTAAACGTTTAACGCTACATTTTTATTGGCCGGGAAATCACGTGGTAGGATCCAGTTTTCCCTCATTCATTTCAATAGTGTTTTGGTTCTCACTAGCATAAAAGTATTGTTTTTCTATAAATATTTTTTTCAGTTTGTTTTGATACACATATAATTTAATAGGGTAGTATTTTTTATTTTCAAACTTAGTGGATAACAATTGTAAAAAATGAGTGAAAACAATCCCACGGACAATGCGACGGATTTAAGGTTATGTCAAGGTACGTCTGTTGTGAATATCAATTGATTGTTAGGTTTTCTCTTTTGAAATTACATTATGACGTATTCACATACATTATGAATACAAATACATTTTCCATGGCGAGGCGATGAGGCAACCACAAGCACTTCCACTGGTTCAAGAGGTCCACGAGGGAAAAATACTACCGTGATTACAGAGCACGGAAGCGAGCGGAGCAGAAAAAAGAGTCGTTGAATAGAACTAGTGATCCTTCTACGACTGCTGATTCTTCTACAATTAACGCCGCAGGTTACGAAGTTTAACTTCTTCCGCGCGGAGGGACTCCACGCACTATTTTTTTTTTTAAATTTTTGTTTAAATGTTATTGGGGCTTGCAATAAAAAATATTCATTGCATTGCTTTTTTTAGAAATTAGTGACTAATTATTATTGAATGGTATTTTCGATGATACCAAATTAGGTACTCTCGATGAAAAAACGTTTTCTTTTGGATAAGAATCATGCATACCCGTCTATACAAAGAGTAATGACGTCGTTATACCAACTTAAACCGACCTATACCAATATCAATTTAGGTTTTATTAAGTACTTTCGATATAAAAACAAACATAGAAACAGAGGCTTGAGCTAAACATTCTTTCTACGACATAGAGAAATAAATTGGAAAGAATGGGTCGCATAAAATATCCAAAGAAGTGTATTGACAGCGGAAAAGAAATGCATTTCAACCATTGATTTCAATGGGAATTCAAAAATTTTGAGGGCATCCTAGTGGGAAAATATGATTTACCCTGTCATCACCTGTCTCTTCTATTTGAAACTATTTTCTTTTTTTGTCCCTTCACCCCAAATATTTGATCTGGATAGAAGAGGGAATTTTCCGTTTCGCTCTCCATTTCCTGAAAGTAAAGGGAAAAATTCTCCTGAACTCAAACTATAAACAAAGGGATATTGAATTTCATCTCTCTCTCTCTCACCAAAAGGAAAATTTGAAGGAACTTTAATAATAGCGGGTATTGTAGTTATATAAATATCTATATAGGTTATCATATCTAAGATGCCTGCCTAGAATGTTTACATGGGTTATCATTCAGGCTGAAGTGTGCTTATATAGATCATCATTTCCACGTTGTCAGGCTAAAGTGTTTATATGTTTTTTGTAACCGTCATTGAACAGTCGACCCAATTTAAGGTTTATTACAACCAATCTTCAACTCTGTAGCCTTGTTATTTTGAATCCGATTCAGAAGACAAGGGAACTCCTGGATCATTTATTAGGAGAAATTCGACGTCGTGGAGGACTTATTGATGGGACAAACCCGCATTTGCGTCATATGGCCCTTACGAAAATTTGTCATAGGCACTCCTATGGTAGCCTATAGCAACCATAGACACTTATATGAAGAGATACCTTAAGCTTATGGTAGCCATAGAAATTCATATGGCAAGACACCATATGCTTATGGTTACCATAAAAATTTGTATGGTATTCCTATGGCAAGGTACCATAAGCCCATAGTAACCATAAAATTTGCATGGCGTTGTATTTCATTTGCGTTTCATTTAGAGGAAAACCACGAAGACTTCCCAATTTTAGCCTGATGGCAAGGGGACTCTAACCCATGGTCCGTCTATCACTGAGGATATTTTATGTCAGCACTGTGGCCGGTGCTTTTTCGGTGCACCGGAATTCGAATCGACCAGCCATTGCTGGGATTCGAACCCGATACATCTCATTGGGAGGTGACCGCTCTATCCCCTAAGCCACCATGCCTCAAAATAAAGGATTTCATGTCAGTCTCTCCTTACCAAATAGTTCCATATTTTTAACATATTCGTATTATGGTTCATATTATGGTATATATTATGGTTCATTATAGATTAAGTGTTACTCCAAGCAATGAGTGTGTAAAAATTGCCATAAATCCACTTGGAAGACGGGAAGTTGAGTTGCTGGTACCAGTGTTTATTTAGGTTAACATATCTACAAGTGGCCAGACTATAGTGTCTATATAAGTTGCTAGACTAGAGTCTTTAGTACATGCCTAGCTAAATCATGGCACATGTACTATTTAAACAGTAGCACGCAAGTAATCATAGAAATTAGCTTAACAATATAGCGATGTGGTGAGAGTGCGTGGAAAGGTCCTAAGGCGTGCTAGTATAATTTGAGTTGCCTTGCATTATCACTGTTGAGTTTTGCTACGATACGTAATCTTCATACTAGCCGTTCTCATCTTTCAATTTTATTCCCTACATCAGTGTTTCTTGAAGTGTGGCACGCGTACCCCCAGGGGTACGGGAACAGTTTAGTGGGGGTAATGCGAAATATATTGCAAAATCTAATGCGAAATATATTGCAACAAACGAAAATTTCAAATTTTTTTATTTAGAAGCAAAGCTAGCCATGAAAATTTACGATTACGTATTTTTCTATTGGCTATTTTTTGCAGAGTTAACAGTTTGTAATTAGTGGTATCAACAGCCAGTCGTGGTTTTTAACTTTTGTGAAATTTTTTCATAGTAAAAAATACATAGATTTTTATATTAGTGGTACACAGCGTTACGAAAAGTTTAGAAAGGGTACACAAAAGTCATAAGTTTGGGAAACACTGCCCTACATTATTCTCTATTATAAAACCGTTATTGCTCTGTGTCGTTATTCTTTATTGTAAGAATTACAAATTTATAAGGCACATTAATAGAGTACTAAAGATATGTTCATTTTTAAAGAAATTTTTCGAATAATTCCTTTTTATTTTATACATAATTTAATTGAATAAAACTTCAATATTAGATTATTATGCAGGGCTCGTCTCACCAAATTCGATAAAATCGTAAATTTGGCGAATAAAATTGTTTTTTGGCGAAAGTAATGGCGAATGTTTTTTTTTTCCGATGGTAAGAAAAATATATATTTAAATCGATTCCCAAAACTACATCAAAATGAATTTTTCTATACAAATCAGTATTTTTCACTCGATTACATTAATTTTCGGTAGATGTGCCGCATAGCTTATGGGTCCAAATAATATAAGCCGGAAACAAACAACCGTAAAATAGTTTTCTAAGGAGAAAAAGTAAATCATAAAAAAAATTTAAGATTTGCATTTGCCGAAGACTTTCGAAAATTGGCGAATACTTCTGATTACTTGGCTAATTTACTGTTTAATAATTTGAAAGCTCGAGCCCCGTTTTAGCAATAATTTCTTTGTTTGTTTTATTTATTAATTTTCGAATATCTAGTACTCATACTTGCAGGGAAAAATTTTCTAATTGTGTAAAAAAATCACATAATCAGTAACCTTTTTCACATCTTTAATTTTTATTATATCGGAACAGTTAAAAGTAATACGCATGTTTTTTTTCCCTACAGATTGTGGTACATTTCGCTATAAGTTCACCCATTTCTGGTTTAGTTGACTGATACTACTGTTCGCTAGACGGGCTCATATCCCGACATGGGTATGTATGCTTATTCATCACAAAATATTTCTGGCTCGATAGAAAAAAATTGCTCGAACTTCTTTGCGAAAAATGATTTAATGTCACTTGCTTATAAAATTTTCAGTCAGTATATGCTCCCTGGGCAGTTTTAAACAATTTGCTAATAGACTAATAGCATATAATCATCAAGATCTCCAAACGTTCATGATTTCTTTATATGATTTTAATCAATTGTCTTCTTTACTTTAAGTTACTTAAAAGGCAATGTTTATCAGTCACTGCTGCCAAAAACGAATTAGAAACTTAAAGAGCATATTTTTTTCAACATTAGAAACAATTGGCATTATTAACTACAAAATGTGGGTAACAAACATGATTACTAATTAGAAGTTTGCCATGATTTCTTAATTTGATTGAGACTTCTTTATTTTAAGTTACTTAAAAGGTACTGTTTATCAGAAACTGCTGTCGAAAACACAGTAGAAACTTATGGAGCGTATTTTTTTCAACATTAGAAAATATTGACATTGTGAACTACAAAATGTGGGTAACAAACATGATTACTAATTAGAAGTTTGCCATGATTTCTTAATTTGATTGAGACTTCTTTATTTTAAGTTACTTAAAAGGCACTGTTTATCAGACATTGCTGTCAAAAACACAGTAGAAACTTTCCACTGTGGTTTTGACAGCAGTAGTTGATAAACACAGTCGTTCGAGATTAAAAATTACTTTTTTATCACTTAATAATAATTTTTGGTTGTTACTGTGGGCAGTTTTTTCAACTTTTACAAGGATTCATAAAATATATATTTTTAAAGATGGTCATAAGAGAACATCATGTGCTAGATTTCTAGCAATAAATTAGTTTTTTTTTTTTGATCAAGTTAAGATATTTTTACTTTAATGCAATATACTTTTTGGATGTCTTTTAAGTTTACAAAAAAAAAAATTTAAAGCTTACTTTTATTTAAAGAAAAAATTTTATTTCGAAAGAGTATTATAAGATTAAGTTTTTCTAAAAAAGAATTGTAACTGGAGATTTTTTAATTATTTTACGTACTAAAACGAAGAAAACTAAATAATTCTGAGGGCCATAAATGAAGCACATTAGGATATCGTTTTATAATTTAATAACAGGATTATCTTGACGATAGTTAATTAAATTTAAGGAAAAAACCTTTTGAACTTAAAATATTTCAAGAATAAGTTGGGATTGTAGTCCTGATTTGTTTTCGAGATTTTTAAGATATTTTTTTCCTCCATAAATCAAAGGCGTCATGTCTGTGTCGATAGAATGAGCGATTTTGTTCTACTTATCCTAGATAAGTAAAAAAAAACATCTATTTTGAATAAATTATGAAGCTTTAAATTTACATTTTGACTAAGAGAATTCTTGTTCCAAAACGTACGTGTACTATGTTTCAGAAGCGGTTATTGATATAGTAATAGTTAGATAGCTACTCATGTAATATGTATGTTACGTTAATGACTAACATCAAGGAATGTCTACTATCATCGGTGAATGTCAACTATCACGTAGTCGCTTTGGTGAATGTCCGAAATATTTGTTATATCAGATATAATATTAATTTATTCACTGGTATTATTATATTTATTCGATATTTTAATATCTGCTGAGGATAGATTGGGAGGAACATCAGTGTTCGGATTACCGGTTAAATGCTTAGTGGGCAGTGGCACTTGGCCTTAAAAACATTGACATAGGCAAATGTATACGGCAACGGTATACCGGGAAGTAGCACTGAACCTTAAAAAACATTGACGTAGGGCATACCGGGTAAATGTATATCTGACAGTAGCAAACTAGACCTAGTATATCTTTCGGAAATTTACCAAAGTGACTATGTGAGTGTCAACATTCACCGGTAGAAATCAATAACCATCAACTATGGTAATTCACAGTAACATATACACAGCACTCTAAAACCTATTGAGTTACTTAGTTATGTAGCTAAGTTGCTGTGTGACATGTGGAGATTGCCATCTGAGCTAGCAGGAGGGACTTGAGTCTCGAGTTTGTTTATTAATTAAGTCAGAAATGAGTTAACTCGATGGCAAAGGACAGAGCGGCGGATTCTCCGGCCTAAGGATTTTTTATTTTCAGGAAAAGTGATCACTCGATCTCGACAAACTAGACTGATTTATGAAGTGACAACGGATTCTATGTTTTGAGAACGAAATATAGTTATTTAGAAAGCGATCAATGAACTTCTGATATATATATATATTTATATATATGTTTGTGTGTGTATATATAGTATGATTCTCTATTAATATTCATACATGACGTTTAAAGACGTCTTAGGTTTGTTTCGGGTATTTTTTATATTAAATCAAAAGAAAACAAAATTTACAAAAAAATTTATTTTGGGGATAGAAAACATAGCCAATAAAACCAAATCCATTTACCCTCGATGTTTTTATTTCGAAGTAGCCAGTTACCGAGAATTCCAAATCTGATTGGCCGGAAGACTTTTATCTAGATACTTTCAGAAAAATACAACATAAAATACTTTATTCGTTTTATTTCATCCATCTTTCTATATAAAGACGTTATATCCCCGACACAATACTATACCTTTTCGGTCCCACCATCCATCTGAATTTTCTCAACTTGATCAACTTTTTTCACCAAATTAAAGAGTGGCCAGCTGGTGAACATCAATGAAGACAGATTGGGTAGTTAGGAACATCGAAAAACTTTTCGTACGGACACTTTTTTATTTTTTATTTTATTCGCTTGACTCCGTTTTCCGTTGGTTCAAATTTTAGTAGTTGAAACTTCGAAATCCTTATAACAAATCTCTTCTCAGAGAGAGATGTAAGGGGGGTTGATCTAAGTACAGGAGTGGCTTGTCAATTGGCACGTGACGGGTTCTGCGGGTCATATATAACAATTTGAAAAAAAGAAATGTCACCGAAAAGTTTTGGTCAAATACCACGAATTTCTAGCAATATCTCAGTGCTCTATTTTTTTTCCTTCTATTGTTAAAATTTTTACTTATCAAGGTATGACTTTCAATACAGAAAGCTACGTTTTTTTAATTTTAATTTTAGTTACTGTGTATAGTATTATCTATTAGTCCAGTTAGCCTTATATAGTTTAAATAATTCTGGATAATTGTTGCATGCTGCAAAACCCACTTTTACCAATCATTGTTAGAAATTTATAGAAAAAAATTATTAAATAAAAATTTAATATAATTATTACTTAACAATATGTAGACAAAACAGTCAAAATATCTTGAATAAGATAGTATTCAAACTGTGAGAAAAACCGTTTATTAACTGCTTTCACCTAATACGGTTAATCAACCAGAGTTTTATCTCACCAACTAAGTTCACATAATGAAGCCACTTAGTTCCGTGCACATGGGTACATGTTTTAGCCGAGCTGGCTCATCTGTCAATCTCATGATCGATAGAAAAAGGGTTCGAATCCGAGTGCAGACACTGCAGTATTTCCTCCATTCCTTTCAAAGAGAAAGGTTTCCAGTGTCCTGCACTCTCCTATTTGTAACCCTTGGCTATTACTCTCAGTCGCGCATAGATGGCAGCACTATAAAGCTGCTTTTTTAATGGTTTTCAAACCATACTAGTAGGTTAAAAAACCATATAGTTTTGTATTCATAATTTTCTTAACCATACTACGTAAAACCGTAAAAATACAAAATGTTCTTTTCCGAAAACTTGCCGTTAATCGGAAGGACTGACTTCTGTCGGTTATTTTAACATAATTTTAGAACGAAAGTTCTAACAGTTATTTTTGTAGAGATCGTTGGTGAATAGATTTGACATATTAAATACTCTCTCTATCTTATAATTTTTTTACAAAATTACCTTTGGAAAATAGATACGTTATAAGAAATACACTCTGTTTTGCCCTTTTTTCTGTATTATTATTGGAGAACTGATCTATCATGTAAAATCGACTTGGTCTTATTTGTTGCTGGAGAATTGATTTTTTCTATGAAAATAGACACCACTCTGCCTTACCAAAACAATAAAAACTCATGAGAAGATTAAGAACAGTGTAAAGACTGTATAATAAGAACATGAAACTCTAGTATAGAAATTTAATTCTTTGCCTATCGGTTATTGTTGCGACATGATATTTTTCCTTACGAGACAGGTAAGTACTATCTATGACAGTGTCACAAATGTTCTTGCCGTTAAGTACGGCATGAGCCTTGACATAGTGATCAGCAAGCGTGATGGCTGCTTTTACAAGCTGGTACCCACCCATCTTCAACTGTGTAGAATTTATGCCATCACTGGTGATGGAACTTTCCTATGGCTGAACCTGCATTTTACATTTAAATTTATTATACTTGAATACACAAGATTTTCTTTTGATATCCTTGCATATTTTACCTTGTGGAAAAATGTTAAAAGGACATTTTTTGAATGACGGGCACTTGGGTCTATTTCCCATTAGCCTTAGAAATTCCAGAATTGCTACTCTCTTATCGTTACCCAGTGGGCACTTGTGGCTAAGCCACGGCAATGGAGTAGCGTCGCCCACATCATGCAACCACAAGCCCGTTTAAAGGCAAATTACATTTACACAATCACACAGAAAAAAGGATATAGTACAGAGAGAGAGAGAGAGAGAAAGTTACATCCATGCCTACTGGGGGATTCGATCCCACAACCGCTAGCTCAGTAGTCCAGTACAGTAACCACTAGACTAGTAATCGGCTGTTAGAAAAAGGACATTGCAATTTATAATTTTTAAATTGCTTCAAATTGAAGTATTTTTTTTATCCTCCATTTAAGTACCTGAAATTTATAGTTGCACAAATATTTTCAGACGTTGTTAACTGCAACCGTTAACGAAATTGAAATAAACAAGTCTCTGACATTTTACAAATTTCCAGTTTTCTCTTCTAGTGGACCGTCCAAAACTCATGCAATATTTATGAGTTCTTTCCGAATGTTGGAAAATTGATCAGAAAATCCCTTTCCAGGTGGATAAATCTCCTTCGGGGGGAAAAATTGAAGAAAATACCAAGATTCATATAAAATTTTTTTAAAATCATTCTGGAAAGGAAGAAGCAAATAAAAGAAAGCAGTTGGAATGGGTTTATGAATTTTTCTTCTTTTTTCCCGTCTGAGGATGACAGACATATTTGTATCTAAACCTCGCAAAATAAGAAATATTAGAGATGAGATAGATGTTTTCCAAAACTGAGAAAAGATACCCCTGTCAACACAAAAATGCTCCCTTACCCTCCTGCACACCCACCTCCCCAAAGATTTATGAATGCTACTTGCAATTCAGAAAAGAATGCATTCAGATTTGCATTTTTGGTTGTTAGCTTTCTTTCAGCTTCTTCCAAGTTGCGCTGCTGGCGCCATTTTTTTTCGTTCTTTGCAATTCAGATTCTTTTTTTTTTCATTCTTGTTGTTCTCCGCTGTGATCTTTGGTTAGTTCTATTTTTTATTTTATTCCCTATTGCAAAATTTCTGTGTCATGTCCTTTTTTTTTTTTTAATTCTCCATTCTGTTAGTTTTTATCTCGAAGAAATTCGAACACCACTTTAATCAAGAATGTTAAAGAGTTATTCTTCTTTCGCCATTTTTTTTTATTCTCGTCTGCTCGTGAGTTAGGATATGTTAATGTTTTTACTTAGTAACTAAGATAGGTTCGATGCGTTTCTTAACCGGTTATTTTACACATGGGGTTATCGAAACTAAGAGATTGTTTTCGTCAGTAAAAACGATTTTCTTATTTTATTCCCTCCTCTTTTGTTCGTTTCGTTTATCCTGTTAATTTTTATTTAAAAAGTAGGCGAGAAGATATTTGTTACGTTATGAATATTATAAACAAAGTGTATTGCTTTAATAATTGGTAAATAAGTTCCGTGTTAGAATGAACTGCTGTTTTTTTAAAGTTTTTAATTTTAAAAAAAACTTTTTCCACTTTTAATAAAAACATATTTGTTTTTATTATTTTGCTTTACTTCACTTTTTGCACAAGCCTTTTTTTTATTTTTATCTTTATTTTTACATTTTAAAAAAAAGTTTGAAAACATTTCCCTTAAGTCAGTTTTTCGAAGGCTCTGTCATCACATAAGTCAAAGATATTATTTAAAATAAATAATTATTCATAATTATTAAGTAAACTCTTCTTTTTCTAATCGCACACATATAACTTATTTTGTAAGAAGTATTTAGTTGCCATTAGCTGAATGAAATACTTAGCTTCATTTTTTGGAGCTTCTACTAAATCTACAGGGTGATTATAATTAGAGCTATACTTTAATAAAAAACTGTAAATAAAGAAGCACAAGTAGGAATGCGCTTCGATACGTGAAGCTACGATATTTTGTTTTGCGAAAGAAAGAAAATTAGTTTAAAAGCTGTCGGATAGATGGCTCTGTACCAGATGTTAGTTCAAAGACATGATGTGCCTGTGCGTAACTCTTTTATTAAAGCCTATCCACCACAACAAGCTTGTGCCACGAAAGAAAATTCATTTTTTAATTGTCCCTAGGCTAAAAATTTCAGAAAGCAAAAAGGAAACTGTTTTTATTTAACTGCTCATAGACCAATAATAGTAGAAAAGTAAAAAGTTTTCTTTCTTTTTTTTTGAAGTTCAAATTTTTTTAATGCAACTGTCGCAAACTTATCGCTTGTATAAACTTCTCAGGCAGGGCTTAATTTTTTAATGATTGTCTCGTGACCATCTTCTCAGGTGCAGAATGGCTGGAGCTGCATGTTCTATGTTTTTTTATCTCAAGTAAAATGGGTGGTGCGTATGACACGTCTTTTAATTAGCTTATCTTTTAAATCAGAGGTCTTTGGAAACTTATACAAATCACAGCGCCATCTATCGGACAACATTTTAATTTTTTCTGAAGCAAAACAAATGAACCAAACTTCACGTTTATTAAAGTGAAATGTCATATATAACCGTCGTTTAACAGTCGACCCATTTGTTTGGGTTTACGGCTACTAACGTTCAACTCCGTAGCCTTGTAATTTTGAATCCCATCCAGAATACAAGGGATTTCCTGGATCAAGTATTGGGAGAAATTTGCATTCGTTTTTTGATGAAACTAACTCGCATTTGCGTTATGTGGAGAGGAAAACTACGAAACCTTCCCATGGTCAGCCTGGCGACAAGGGAATTCTAACCCACGATCCGTCTACCACTAAGGATATTATACGTTAGCACTGCGGTCAGTGCAAGCGGGTGCGGAATGCTGGGATTCGAACCCGGTTCACCTCATTTGAAGGCAAAAGCTCTAACCACTGAGCCACCAAGGCTCAAATAAATTTTAAGTCCTGTTGTTTTTCAGCAAAATTTTAATGTAATTTTGAAATGTAACTTAAAAATGTAATTTTAATTATGATCACGACAAAATTCTAGTAAACTACTGCACACTGTTGAGTGTATTTTTAACGAACTAAAATTTAGACTTCTGAGTTATTTTGAATGCAGCCATGAAACCAATCCATAAAAGGATATATATATTAACAATTTAATTAAGCAGATGAAAATATAACACCTCAAATGTTTCAAAATTGCAAACATCTTTTGACAGTTTGGTTTCAAAAGACGAAGCTAACCAGTTAACAATTATAAATATATTTATCCTATTTAAAAATTACGAAATTATTTTATTTATACTTATATTAGTTTTCCGAATATGCGTACCTTATTATTAATAAGTGTACACTCAACTGGTGTACATTTATTACATTTCTAGCTCAATCTCTAAAAACTTATCAAACTAGTTATGAAAATTTCATATAATTAGTTATTTACAAGTTATTTTGCAAAACGTATAACGCCAATTATTAATCACTTACTTAACACCCAACATTAATTATCAATCAATATATATTTGTTAAGAAATGTATAAGATTTAGTTATTTTCGGTCAATGGCATTTCACTGATTATTAAACAAAGCAAATAATTGTTTCTCATTTAAGAGATGTAACATGTATGTAATTGTTAATAAATTGTGCAGTAAATTAAACTTGCGGTATTAATTACCATTAAACATAATTAGTTTGATAAATGCAGCAATTTGAGATTTTATGAAAGAGTTTTGCAGTGATTAATGCATTTATTACGCATTTAGTAATCTATATTTTGTTACGGAAATATTATATAACATTCTTATAAAAGTTTCGTCATTTTATTTACTATAAAACACAGTTAAGAATGAATTTTGTACATGTCCTGTTCATATTTTTAAATATGGATTCATGCATTCTAATATTCAGGGAGAAGAAAAAAAAATCTAAAATCTTTTCTCCCTACGGTAAAAGCATATCGTAGTAAAAGACATATTTATGTTAAATAAAATATACTAAATCTTTTGCAGAAAGAACTTTCTTTAACATATCTTTCAGCGAGCACATGCCGTGTACTTTGTATTTCGAGATTTTAAAGCCGTATGCATTCTCCTGTGGGAGTAAGCGATATGAGAAAGCGACCACTTGCAAAAAGTGACCATCGACCAGATTAGATACGGATGGAAATCTTTTTACCCTCTTTCGAAAAGCCGAAACATGTCATATATTTTGGTTTCTTTTTTTCAAACTGTAAATATAAGCAGCAAGCAGTTTAAATATATTGTGTATAAGTCAGTATATTTTAATACAGTAAAGTGTGAAACGCTTTTAAATACAGCTTTTTTTGATATAAAGAAATACAATATGCGACTATCCATTTCTATGACAGATCTAAGATGACTGGATGTTAAACAGTGGTCACTTTTAACACAAGTGGCCACTTTTTTAAAACTTAGAAATATTTTATGATTAATAATATTGATGTAAATAGTGTAAGGCATTTCTTTTACTGCATAAATTGAAGAAAAATTTTGAGAAGCAAGTCTAAATTAAAATAATTTTCAGAATATTATAAAATATTCATAATAAATCGGTATTTATTATTAAAAATGCAACGGGGGCATTTTTGACAGCGAAAAATTTGGCGATCAGTTGGCGATTAGCAGATAAGTGAGTATATTTTAATACAGTAAAGTGTGAAACGCTTTTAAATATAGCTTTTTGATATAAAGAAATACAATATGCGACTATCCATTTCTATGACAAATCTAAGAAGTTAGGAAATAACTTTCTTTGCAAGATGTTTTTAATGACCTAGTTTATTTTATCACTGCATTTTATCAGTTCCTAAAATATTTTATTTTATTTTATATTTTATTTTATAACCGTCGTTGAACAGCCGACCCAATTTTGCGATTACGATTACTAATGTTCAACTCCGTAGTCATGTAATTTTGAACCAATGCAGAAAACAAGGAAACTCCTGGATCAGTACCCCCAGAGGTTTTGATTTATTGTGGGAACATAGAGGACTTCGAGACTCGACAGATTTAACGTGTATCAGTCACCATTTACTACACGGGGAGTCTTCGGTCGGCGGGGATCGAACCCACGACCTCTTAGACATGAGTCCAGTGCCCTACCAACCAGGTTATCCTAGACCTCAAAATAGAATCGCCCGAACAGGGACTCAAACCCTGGACTGTTAGGTTAAAAGCCTAATTTTTTTTTTATAATAACGCAGATTCCACTAAGCAAATATTTACATCGCATTAAAAATGAGAGGATATTTTTCCCGGTTCACCACAATTTCAGGTGCATAAGACAAAATTAGGAAATTTTGTCGTGGCTAGAGACCTGTTGTAGCATTTTAAACTGTGGTCACTTTTAAAACAAGTAGCCCCTTTTTAAAAATTTAAAAATTTGAAATAATTTCAAATAATATTGATATAAATAGTGTAAGGCATTTCTTTTACAGCATTACCTAAAATAAGGTGAAAATTACAAGATTTATTTCTAAATTGAGGAAAAATTTTGAAAAGCAAGTCTGAAATAAAATAATTTTTAGAACATTATAAAATATTCATAATAAAACCGCTTTTATTAAAAATAACAATAATTTCAAAAGACAATGGGGGCATTTTTGACGACGAAAATTTGGGTGATCAGTTGGCGATTAGCAGAAAATTTTTGAATCACCATTTGTTGTATTAAATCGCTCTGTTCCCGATGGAGAAGGTTAATTTTTACCTTTACCATATCAAATTTTTGTACACTCTCCACCGTTTTATTTATTTTATAACCGTCGTTGAAAAACCGACCCAATTTTTGAGTTTACGACTCCTAATGCTCAACTACGTAGCCTTGTAATTTTGAACCCAATCCAGAAGACATGAGAACTCCTGGGTCAAGTATTGGGAGAAATTTTGTCTTCGCGGAGGATTTTTTGATGGAACTAACCCGCATTTGCGTTACAGGGAGAGGAAAAACACAAGAATCTCCCACAGTTAGCCTAACGGCAAAGGGACCCTAACCCACAATCCGTCTACCACTGAGGATACTTGACGTCAACTTTGTGGTCGGTGCAAGCCGGATGCAAATTCGATTCGACCAGCTATCACTGGGGATTCGAACCCGCTTCACCTCATTGTAAGGCGGACGCTCTATCCCCTGAGCCATCGCAGCTGAGTCCCCGCCGTTTAATGTAATCAAATTGAACCTGAAAAATTTGATTTCAGTAAATGGCTGTTTTCACAAACCTCGCATTTCTTAAAATATTCTAGTTCGCGATAGAAATGTATATTCTCACTTTTTCAAAGAAATACGAGTATGCATAAACAAAGGATTCATTAAAATAAATTTACATAAATTTATAAAGTTCGCTTGCCAACTAGACTAGCAGTAAATTTTAATTTAAATTTATGACAATAAAATTAGTGATGCACAATTTAAAGTCGATTCTCTTTCTGAATGCTAGTTGGAGAGAAAGTCTTCGCTGGTTACTGAAAACTACTCTAACTAAACACTTCTTATTTTCGTTCAAAGGAATGCCACACGAGCCTTCACCTGATCCTTCATCATTCAAACAAATCTCATCTTCGTTTAAGAAGACGCCATACCTCGGAAGAAAATTTTCGTCCTGAATTCTTTCGCCTTCATTACTACACTGCCAGTATGCAAATGACTACATCTGCTGTTCTGAGGTACTACGTCACGCTTTCATCCGATATATATCGTGTAGGGAACAACATCGGCACTAGTCCCATGCAAGATGCCTACTGTACTATTTTGGATGACAATGTGCTTCCCAGTTGTTGTAGTTGTAGTTCATTTACGTCGCACTAGAGCTGCACAGTGGGCTATTGGCGACGATCTGGGAAACATCCCTCAGGATGATCCGAAGATATGCCATCACAATTTTGATTCTCTGCAGAGGGGATGGCACCCCTGCTTCGGTAGCCCGACGACCTGCGCGCGAATCGAGCACTTTACGGNATGTGCTTTTTTTGTACCCACCCGCACATTGACCGCAGCCAGTGATGCTTGACTTCGGTGATCTGCTGGGAACCATGTCTTAACGATCAGTCCACTGCGGCACATGTGCTTCCCACGTTGTGGCAGCTTTACGGGGTGGAGCCCTGTTACTTCCAGGACGACAATGCCAGTTGTCATGTTGCGAGGGTCACCAAGGCTTGGTATGGTGCCAATGGGGTTAATCGAATCCAACATTTTCCATTACGCCTTCCTGGAGTTTGATATGCCAACAAACTTCCATTATTCCATGATGGAAAATGCTACTTTAATACTATGATGGTTAACCATCAAGAGAAGTTTGATTCTCATGGACCAACCATCCATGATGATCCGTGATGGTTCCAACTATACATTTCCTTGATGGTTTAATGGGAATTCTTGTTGGTTCTCAAGAATATACCATCAAAACAATTTAGTTTTTTTTGTTGGACCATCATAAATCTGTCCGGATTCCTACATTGGGATGATGGTTGTTCATGATCGTTCCAACTTGTGATTTCTGAGAAACTATGATGATTCAACAAATTTCCGATGGTTCAACCTGAGCAAACCCGTCAAAACAAGTTTATATTCTTATGTTAGACCCATCATAAATCTGTCCGGATTCCTACATTGAAGTGGTGGTTACTTATGTTGGTTACCATCAAAAATATAATGGTTCATGATGGATATATTGATGCTTACCATCAAGATTATGTTGGTCCATCAATGGAAAACCATCAAAAATTTTGACTTGGGCAGTAACGATTCCACTGTATTAGGATCAGATACAACTTTTTAAGTTCGAAATTACCTGATGATGGTGTTTTTCAAATAATATCTTTAAACCTTGTTCCTTTATCAAACCTTTTAGTTAAAGTCATTGACTAACTCTTCGGACGAATCGTTTGCAAACCATGTTAAGCGAGCAAAGGTTTAGGGTTGTCGAGGACATTATGAATATCAACATTCTGAAATGGAATCTGCAACTTCCACAGCCGACTACATCCGTGCATTACTTCAGATGAAGATTACTAAACATACGTAGTAGAGCCGTGTTGGCTAAGGAGATCGAGCGTCCGTTTATCAATGAGCTGACACAGGTTCGAGTTCCAGTGGTGGCTGGTTGATTCGAATTCTGTTCTGGGTTCATACTGACCACACAGATAACGCAAAATATACTCAGTAATAAAAGGATCATGGGGTAGAATCACCTTGCCGTCTGGTAAACCGTGGGTGATTTTCGTGGTTTTTCTCGCCGTAAAACGCAAATGCGGGTTAAGTTCTAGAACGTGACGATTAGATCATTGAATAAAAGGTTATTCAATTTGTAAAATATAGGATGAGCTCTTATTTATTCATTTTTAAACTAGTTATTCTGAAAAAAATTTAACTCATGAATGAGTAAAATGTTGAAGGTTCTGTGAGAAAATAAAAGTTTATTAACCAAGTTTTAAAGTGAAACTGCAAAATATATATGTAAAAATTGTAGAGTTTTAATGAATCACCTTAGTATCATATGTACAAAAACTGATTTCTTTACTTTAGCGGTAATTTGAATTAAGGATTAGGTTCTTCATCTTAGGGCCAAAACGATCGTTAGTGTGACACTTATACGTACGCTTTACACCTTTGTATAACACAAAGTTAACCCTGCTTGCTTAAATGAATAAATCAATATTTTAATATCAGTAGTTTGAAATGACTTATAAAAATATATTTTTTGTTTCAATTAAAATTAGGTATTTTTATTTGCTATGACAATTTCGAACATTTTTTGATGAGTTCTTAATTCTTCATTTGGTAAATAGTTATTCTTAAAAAATATTATAAACTTACGAATGAATAAAATCTGGAGGGTTCCGTGTGAAAAAAAAATTTTATTAACCAAGTTTTAAAATTAATATTTAAACAGAAGTGACAAAAATCAAAACCGTACGTGATAACTCATTCAAATAAGATTTTTTTCACATTAATCTCCATCGCACAAAACCTATTACGTCAAAAAATATTTTAAAAATAACGGTTTTAAAAAAGTAAGTTCAATGATGATAACTTAGCAAATAGGCAATTAACTTATTTCTATTTTTTTTTCAGTTTAAAAAGTGTAAAAAGGTGAACTCAAGTGCATTTGAAGCATAGAAAAATACAAGTGAATGAGAAAAAAATCATTCGTAATGTGGCTTTAAAACATATTCATTTGATTCAGAGAAGAAGATATTGGAATTTCACCCGGGGTGTTTGTATAGTAACTTTCCAAAAATATACTTCCATGACATTAGAAAAAAAATCGTTTTCATTTTCCTTTACGAAATCTAAATTTTTTTTCCTCAAACTTTTCCATCAAAATCTTTCATCAATAGGAAATCGAAAAAGAACGAAGAATGAAAAAAATGCTTTCATTTTTTTAAACAGTTTCTAATTGAATTCTGTTTTCCCCAGCACATCTAAAGGACGCTTTTTTTTTCTCTCGCGTTCGTATTCACTTGCGGTGGATGAAAATATTAAATTAGTTTACACAGTGTTGAAAAATATTTTTTTTAAATCTTTTTTTTTCTCAGTATTTCAACCTTTGGTAACATTTTGATTTCCGAAAAATGTTTTTCTTTAATTTAGAATTTTTTTTCTTTCCATATATATCTTAAAAATTAATTAAAATTGTGTGATGGGTTCGTTTGATCAATGTTTAGCATGATGGATAAAAAAAATTATTTTTTAGAATATTGTAAATGGTGTTGATTTTATTCTTTAAATATTAGCGATTAATTGCAAATATTGACCGTACGTTCCAAGTTTAGAGCTTCATATTACATCTTTTTTTTGCTTTTTATTTTCAAAAGAATAGATATATTTTAAATTTTAAATTTATTTCAGTTAAGAAAAAACTTAAATGAAAAATACATATAAAAATAAGTAATTGTTCTAAATTGGAAATTGATTCGTGATTTATATGTGCAGTAGGCTATTTGAATATTCCAGGAAAAGTTCCAGCATTTTCTAACCAGTTTGACACTTCTTAGGCTTATTGCTGTGAGCCTGTATACATTTTGAGTAATTAAAAAAATACATGATTCATTGCTCGATCAGCCTGATTTACTTCAGAGAGTTTGCAATAAGCCTAGCGCAATGGAAAGTTGTTAAAGCTCCTGATAAAAAGGCATATTTCAATAAGCCTAAGAAAATTCAGTATTTGTCACTAATTCTTCTCACGGTTTCTGATTAGTTTAAAAACATAAAGACTAGTTTAAACTAGTAAGGAAATACTTAATTTTCCAATTAGACTGGTGCATTGCAAGAATGAATATCTTTAAAATTTAAAAAAGTTCATTTAAAGATAAGTCGCAAAATTATTCAAATAGAAATTACAGCATTTCATTAGAAACAAATTGTTCTAAATTGTATGATCATAACAAATACATGATAGCATTCACGATCGTCATGATTATGACTATGCTTTACGCTATTTGAATAATCCATCTAATTATAAAGAGCTTTCGCGTTTTTACAGTTTGTCAAGTTAATGGCAAAAATTCCAGCATTTTGTAATCAGTTTGACATTTTTTAAGACTATTTCAGCGATTCTACATGCATTTAGGGCATTTGGAAAATATATGAATCATTTTTGAATTAGTCTGATGTATTTCAGGAAGTTTGTAATAAGCCCATAGAAATGAAAGATTATTAAATAGCCTTAGCTTCGTTGCAATAAACCTAAGAAATCCAGTCTTTTTCAGTATCTCTTTTCGCAGTTCCTAATTCGTTTAAAAGCATATTGGCTGATTTATGCTAAACAGGAAATACTGAAGACTTATAACAATTAGCAAAGTGTCGGCGGTATTTAAAAAAGAGCCAAATTTTTTAATTAGCTGACGGCATATATCTTACAGCAAGAAATTAAGTTATTTGAAAGTAGCGTCAATGATCTTTAGTGGTTGAACTCTTAGTGAGCTTCGTTTTTTGGAGTGCTTGCTGATTCTAGTTGGGTTTATTTCGGTTTAATAAGATTTTTTCTGTTACTTTTCTTTAGATTTGGGTTGTAACAGTTGTTTTCAAGTGCCAAGATGCAGCTGTTACTATACAAAACTGTATCTATTCCAATTAACTTTTATTAAATACCAGATCGAAAATCCATGAAAAGTAGAGAGCTGGAAAGGCTCGTTCACCAGGAGTTGGCACTTGGCTCCGTCTTCATCACCTGGTATCTGACGATACTATTTCGCTATTTTTGGGAGAAGGATATGAACAATCCTGAGCAAGGTTGCTATTTGGCGATCGTATGACAAAAATATTTATTTCGCAATCTTTGTCTGCATTTTTTTTAATATTAAATATTTCATAAATTTGATGATATTTTGCGCCATTTTTCTCTTTTGAGTGAATGGTTTGCCCTTTTTGAGACATTTTGCTGGGAAAACAGCAGTTCTTGAATTTAAAATATATTTAATTAGCTAGAGCAGTGTTTCCCAAACTTATGACTTTTGTGTACCTTTTCTAAATTTTTCGTAACGCTGTGTACCGTAATAAAAAAAATTTATGTACTTTTTACTATAAACAAATTTGCACAAAAGTTAAGAATTACAACTGCCTTTTGACAATACTAATTATTAACTGTTAACTCAGCAAAAAATAGCCAATAGAAAAATACTTAATTTTGAATTTTCATGTAGAGCTTTGTTTTTAAATAAAATTTTTGAAAATTTTTGAAAATTTTGAAAATTCGCATAAGAGCGCGTACCTCCGCTAAACTGTTCCCGTACCCCTGGGGGTACGCGTACCACACTTTGGGAAACACTGAGCTAGAGTAACGAAAGGTACAATAGCAGATGATAAAGTGAAGTAAGTGACTGAAAAAGAATTCACTGTTTGAGTTTGGTGCACATTAAGGGTTGTCTCAATTTCAAGCGCGGAGACGTTTCTTCTTTTACTCCCGCGCTGAAATGAACTCTTCGTCTGGGGAACTGGAAGCAAGTGTCAACTCCTGGTTAACGAACTATAGACATAAAGCACTCGTCTCCCATTGAAGTAACCCAGGATTGATACCTTGAGAATTCTCTCCCCGGCTCGCAATGACCATGGTACTGAGGCAAAATATCCACAATAGAAGACAGATCATGAGTTAGAGTCCCGTTGCCGTGGAGGTAAGCGTGAGAATATTTCATGGATTTCCTCTTCATGTCGTTGAAATTCCGGCCTTTCTTCAAATTTGCACAGGCATTTTTCACCGTTTTCGTATTTAGCGCCGAAGGTGACAGCTAAAGGTAAGCGAAACGTAATCTAATAGTCNGTACGCGTACCAAACTTTGGGAAACACTGAGCTAGAGTAACGAAAGGTACAATAGCAGATGATAAAGTGAAGTAAGTGACTGAAAAAGAATTCACTGTTTGTGTTTGGCGCACATTAAGGGTTGTCTCAATTTTAAGCGCGGAGACGTTTCTTCTTTTACTCCCCCGCTGAAATGAACTCTTCGTCTGGGGAACTGGAACCAAGTGTCAACTCCTGGTTAACGAACTATAGACATAAAGCACTCGTCTCCCATTGAGGTAACCCAGGTTTGATACCTTGAGAATTCTCACCCCGGCTCGCAATGACCATGGTACTGAGGCAAAATATCCACAATGGAAGACAGATCATGAGTTAGAGTCCCGTTGCCATGGAGGTAAGCGTGAGAATATTTCATGGATTTCCTCTTCATGTCGTGGAAATTATGGCCCTTCTTCAAATTTGCACAGGTATTTTTCACCGTTTTCGTATTTAGCGCCGAAGGTGACAGCTAAAGGTAAGCGAAACGTAATCTAATAGTCCTTATTTGAGCCGTGGTGGCTGAGGGGATTAAGAGTCTGCCTTCCAATAAGATGAACTGGATTCGAATCTCAACGATGGCTGATCGTTACGAAATCCTCATTCTGCTCGTACTAACCACAGTGCTGTACAAAATCTCCTCAGCAGTAGACGGATCATGGGTTGGAGTCTCCTTGCCGTCAGGCTAAGCATGAAAATATTTCTTGGTTTTCCTCTCCATGTTACGCAAATGCGCTTTAGTTCCATCAAAAAGTCCTTCACCAAGACTAATTTCTCCCAATACTTGATCCAGGAGTTCCCTTGTCTTCTGGATTGGTTTCAAAATTATAAGGGTACGGAGTTGACATTAGTAGTCGTATACCAAAATTGGGTCAACTGTTCATCGCTGGTTATATATATAACCCAATTTTCGGGTTTACGACTACTAATGTTCAACTACGTAGCCTTGTAATTTTTGAATCCAATCCAGAAGACAAGGGAACCCCTGGATCAAGCATTGGGAGAAACTTGCCGTCGTGGAGGATATTTTGATGGAACTAACCAGCATTTGTGTTACATGGAAAGAAAGACCATGAGAACCTCCCACGGTCAATCTGACGTCAAGGGGACTCTAACCCATGATCAGTCTACCACTGAGAATTTTTCGCGTCAGGTGCAAGAATAGGTAGGTGCGGAAGGTGCAAGCTGTGGTAGGTGCAAACAGGATGCGAAACTCGTATCGACCCGGATTCGATTCCGGTTCACGCCACTAGAAGGCCAATATACCTGTTTTCAAACTCTCTTTGGTGTTTTCGCCCAATTTGGTACCCCATCCGATTTTAAGAGTCCAGCCAATGGTTGATTCAAGAATTCCCTTGTCTCCTGGCTTGGGCTCCAAATTAAAAGGTAGTCGTAAGTTTGGAATGGGATGTTTAACAACAGCTTTAAAATAAAACAAAATGAAAAAAGAACAGTTGTAAAAGATATGCGTATCATCTCAAATCAACATTAAAATCCGATATAACATCAACAACCTTTACTTGATATAATTCATTTAAATTCCATGAGATCGTAATTGGTTTCCAGTTGCTAGCTACTGTTTATAACATGAAACAGAGAAAACACGTCTTTCTTCATAATACGTGTAGAACATGGAAAAAAAACGTTAATATGTTTATATCTTTTCATGACGTTTGCTCTTTGGAGCTGCTCAAACATCAAAATAAAATAGTTAAAAGAAGGCAAGAAGTTAAAAAAACAAACAAGTTATCGGTGATACGATTTAATCACTCCCAAATAGCAAAATAAGGTTTATTTTCACCCAGCAAAACCTTTTTAATGTAAACCTAAAAAAGTTTGTTTTGTGGTTTAAGTGTAAATCTTCTAATCTTGAAACGAGATCTGTGACCGAGATCTCTATTCTACGCACATTGACCTAAACCAAAACGTTGAGAAACAACCTTCTATATAAAAACCTTAAATCGAGGTTGGCTTAAGGCCTGGTTTCTTAGGACAGGACGCCGTCAGCTGGAAATCAGCGCTAACCTCTGATTGGTCCATTTGTGAGTTTGATAGTATACGTCATCGAACGCTCATCTTGAACTACAATTGCCGTCCAACTCAACTGCAGTTGGATTACAACGTGACGTTAACCACAGAAGCAATGGCGGACAACATCCAACAGCACATTGAAATCAGCCAAGATTTTGATTTTGACATTAAACATAGCTTCTTCATTAAACATAGCACTCTTCATTTAGCTCAGCTATAATGTGTTTTTTCTTGGACAAAGTCATTATTTGTTCTCTAAAACACTGGTCGACAATAACAAAATCAATACAAATTCAAAATAAATATTTGTTTACGTTATTAACGCATGCGCAATGAGAGATAATGTCTGCGTTGGACCGACTGCTCACGCTGAGCTAACAAAAAAGTATTTTTTTGGCGTCAGCTCTACGTCAACTTTCCGCTGACGCCCAGATAAGGCGCTAGTTCTAAGAAACCAGGCCTTGAGCTAACAAACCAGTGTTTTGTTGGCGTCAGCGGCACGTTGACGTCCCGCTGACGCCCAGATAAGGCGCTTGTCCTAAGAAACCAGACCTTTAGGGTTTTCAAGAGGGAAAAAAATCTCTTAATAAAGCTAATCTCAAGATGAAAACAATCTCAAATCTAGGTAATTATGAGGTTTCATTTCGCCAAGTTTTGTATTCTCAGTTAAAACTCACCTTGTCTTGACATTGTCATGGACAATAAAATTTGATCCTATCTCTGAAGTGACGTCAGCTAATACGTCATTATCGACCTAAGTGACAATTGGGTATACTACAACCTACGTCACAGGTCGTGTTATTCCTACTAAATTTAACTAGCAAACAGCATTTTCTGCGAACCTCATTTCTTGCAACAAGTAAGCAACAAACGAAGTGTCTTGTTATAAGTCGTTACTCGCCAGGTTGGAATTGTATTAGTCTAGTTCCCTTGAAAATAATTTATTTTGTTGCTTTACATACGTTTATGAATTTAGTAAACATATTTAAAACTCAGTTCATTAATTAAACTAAAAGGTAAATGTTATTCCTAGTAAGTGGAAGTAGTTGTTTTTTTTTCTTCATATTATACCCAATTAAGGCTCCTATACTATCAGAGCTGACCTATCAAGCAATATTGGAGCAAGCAAGTTGCCAAGTTAACGTTATGTTAGCATTGTGCTTATGTTAGCTCTTTGCTCCAAAAATAAATGATAAGTCGGCCTGTCTAATTCAGGGGCTCTAGTGACAATGCTTTTTAAAAAATAATTTTTAATCTATTTAGGATGAAAGGTTTGAAACTGCAATATTTATTATTATTGAAAGAAAGCTTTTTAGTACAAACATTTTCGTAACAATAAAATAAAAATTCCGACGCAAAGTTGCCGTAAGGTTACATTCTTTCTGGGATTTTAACCTGGTTTTGTGTTACAGGACTTCGTAATTTATTTTGTTTCTTCTTTTCTAGAAAAATAAGTCAGCTCTGTAAGTTGTTGTAGAACTTTATCGACAAAAGACGATTTAAAACGTAGCAAAAAGTTTAAGAGAAAAAAAAGTTTTTGACTAAACAATTGCATCGCACTTTCGCCTAAGAACAGACCTTTAAATAACTTGTTATTTCTACAATATGAACATTTAAATAACAGGTACAAAATAACTCTCCGTCAGAATATTATTCTCAACTAAACGTTAAAATAACGCGATTACTGCAGATGGGAAATGCAATCAAAAATTTGATTTGCTATTGATGTAAGTAGTTCATAGTTTTACTGCAAATATTGCAAGTTATTCGTCTTTTCGCTTCGATTTTTACAGAGCTTTATTTTTAGTTTTTCCATGACTGAATTTGAACAAAAAAATGGTACCATTTAGCAAGGCAGTAGCCATGATATTTTTTCGGGGGGGGGGGGNGGGGGGATATGGTAAGAAGCAAGGACAGTTTCAGACATGCAAAGTAGGGGAAAAACATTGTAACAAAGATTGTTTATTCTGTTGCTTGCAAAAGTTAAACTAGAAATTTAAAAAAATATTACATAATAATTATTTTTCAATTAATATTACATAATAATTATAATCAATTTGTAAACAAAGCCGGCCTGGTGGCCGAGCGGTTATCGTGCCTGACTGCGAAGCCATAGACTGCGGGTTCGAATCCCGCTCTGGGCTGGGTATGGATGTTTCTCTCTCTCTTTGTGCTGTCCTCTGTTGTGTGTGTGCATGATGTGTGAATGTGGCCCACCCTATAAACCGGGTTTGTGGCAGTGTGGCGTGGGCAATGTTGCTCGCCTCCGTGACTTTGGTTCACAGGTGCCCACTGGGTAACGCCAAATGAGCAACAATTCTGGCATAGTATAGGCAAAAGATTAAAAAATTCAGTGCCTGCCATTGGAAAAAAAAATTTAAACAAAGTTTACAAATACATACGACGGAGATTTGAAGAAAATTTTTCGATAACTTTTTTAGGACAAACCGGAATATCCCGAAATATGCTTAATAAAGTTGGCCCTGTTAGCCTTTCTTCTTTAGTAGCATTGCTTGTTGCTGTTTTTACGCGTTTAAGAGTAGAAAAAGTTCTTTCTGCAGTTGCTGTGGTGATTGGCAACGTAGCCAATATTGATAACAAGCAATAAATGTTTGGGAAAAAGATATTGTCACATTCTTCCATTGCTGAAAGTGCCGTATCTGGTCTACTAAGGGGTTCACGCAGGTTCCACTTTGATGCCCATACTTCCATTTCTCCCATGAGATTTTTGATGTCAATGAAATCTGCGTAGATTCGGAAATTGGATAAATTAATATGCTGAAAATTAATTGATTTCGGGGGAGTAGTCTAACCGAAGGAAAGATGAGCCACAAGGTCAAGTGAAGATGATGCTCTAGCGAAGGTGGTGTACTGGGAAAAGGTTTGATTCGACAGTTTTTGTTTTTCTTTTTTCTGAGAGGCTCAAAGAAAGACTAAAATGTTTGAATCCCGGGGGGGGGGGGNGATTTGTCCCGACGGTCCGCTGGCTACAGGCCTGCCACTTAGCTTGATGTTATGGTTCAAACTAGCAACATTAATTCAAATCAATGTTTTCAATTTTTGATACTGTAAGGTCTTTATCTATATTTTTCTTTTCTTGACGTTGTGGGGAAAGTGTTAGCGACAATGCAAACTTTCATCTATCTGAAGGTGCCGCAAGATTGAATTGAATTAGCATGTCTTATGTACTAGTGAATTGATGTTTAATAATTCTAGTGGTAGTTACGCCACAATATTCCCCCACCAGAATTTTATCAGCCATAGAATTCGATGAATGGATATCACTAGTTGGCATATTTGCGAAAGTCCGGGAAAGCTGTGTTAAGTTCACCTGATTACGTCTGTCGTGAGTGTTGTATTAAGTTCACGGTTGCGTGTGTTGTTTATTGTGTTGCTATAATCTTTCGAGTGTGTAAATGAATCTGAGAAGCAACAGTATGAGGAAGACGATGCGCAGTTACTGAGAAGCTAGTCAATAATTCATTGTGAATCATACATCGAAGTAAGCGTCAAATCGCAGTTAGACTATCTGTGGAGGTAGGCGTGATCAGATCATGTCCGCAGGTCACAAATGTGGGGATCGACAATGCCAACCATCATTTATTAGAAGTTACTACAAGATAGAATCGAGTTAACATGTCTTTGTAAGAGGCTAGGCTCTATAACGATATGCGATTACGATATTCGATCTTTAACGATATTTCATGAAAACGTTGTATACTGAACTTTCCCATTTTAGGCGTTAACTAACCTATCTATATCTTTTACGATAAAAGTTACTCTTTTATAAAAGGAAACTTTGATTAATGGCAAGGTGAAGTTCATAGATGAAAATGTAACACCAATATCCAAATATTGATCTAAGTTTTAATTTAGATTTCTTATCCTAAGATCTATCTGTGTTTACTTGAGCTTTATCTTGACCTTAATTAAGGTAAAAATGGCTTATTTTTCGAAATTTTAATTTATACTCTGAAAGAGGATGAGCTCACGTTGACATTGCACGTACACATCTCATTTTAATTCCCTCAAAGGGACGGTGTCAGAGAATTATTCGAAATTAACGCGAATGCAAAGTAATTAAAGGGAAAAGACGGATTACTGAATACATAATTACAAAGTAGGATGTCGAAGAATTTATAATTCGTATAAAATTCCTTTCCGCAGAAGTAACATGATTAAGGGCAAAGATATCAATGTTTTTTTTCTTTCCTTCTCTTTCATATTACCTCGCATTAATGATTAGAGAAATAAATGAAGATGTAACACCTCCTAGATATCCTAAAAGATGAATACCATTTTGGAAGATTGGCCCAATATATGTCATTAATCAAAAATCTGGGAGGGTGTTAAAATAGAAGGACCGGTGCCTCAAAGGGGGGAATTGATAGCATCAATTATTCATCAACAAATTCCATTCATAGAACGGAATCTAATGAACGAAGACTCTGCAATTACCAAACCTTAAAAATGTTCTAATAGATGCAGGCGCATTATTATACTGTTCTAATGGAACGAGGCATCTCACACTCCATGTCCCGGATGGTAATTCGGTTTCTATGAGAGAACATCCCTTTTCAAAAAGAACACCGTTGGAACGCGCGATTTCGCTAATGTGGTTAATTAAAAGGGAGTACCGAAATCGTCCCGGGGCAACAACCCGGGTTTAGAAAGTTCTCGCAACCAATCGGATGTCGTGTTTCTGTTGAGAGGGCTGCAGGCAGGGCGGTGATTCTGTTTTCTAGAGAATATGGCCGCTCTTTATACAATTGTTCCGGTTGAATTCCAGGCATTTACATGTAAATAAGCAATTCATTACGAATGAAAAGTAATTTCCACCGAACAAAACGAATTGATAGGTGAGCACAGTGTTAATTTTATTCAGTAAAGGTTTCGGAAAGTATTTTCTTTAAGAATTAAAATACTTAAAACATAAATTCATGTTCATTTAATTTTTTAATTAATTTTTTTAATTAATTTTTTTAAAAATAAATTTGTATATAAGCATACATGTAACATGTACATGTTTTTATTGCTTAGTTACATGTCACATTGCTTAGTTACATGTCGCATTGTTTAGTTACATGTCACATTGCTTACTTACATGTTACGTTGCTTAGTTACATGTTGCATGTAATTAAACAATTCATTACGAATGAAAAGTAATTTCCACCAAACAAAACGAATTGATAGGTGAGCACAGTGTTAATTTTATTCAGTAAAGGTTCCAAAAAGTATTTTCTTTAAGAATCAAAATACTCAAACCATAAATTCTTGTTTATTTAATTTTTTTCTATTAGTATTTTTTTAAAATAAATTTGTATATAAGCATACATGTAACATGCACATGTTTTATTGCTTAGTTACATTTTACGTGTAAATAAGCAATTCATTATGAATGAAAGGTAATTTCGACTGAACAAAACGAATTGATAGTTGAGCCCAGTGTTAATTTTATTCAGTAAATGTTCCAGAAAGTATTTTCTTTAAGAATCAAAATACTCAAAACAAAAATTCATGTTCATTTTAAATTAATTTTTTTAATTAATTTGTTTAAAAATAAATATGTATATAAACATACTATAGATTGTTCATTAACCTATTTAAGGCTAAGTATAGAAATTTTATAAAATGTTGAATAATTTTTATTGAAATTTGCATTCATTAAGACACAGGGAAAGTTATCTAAATAACATTTTATTTAAAAAAATAAAATGGTGGGTATATATGCACCATTGTTCAAATCAATGGACAAACCATTTAGTTTAAGATTAATTTTTTATTTCATTTTATTGATAGAACAGAATTTACAACTTTAATCCATCATACAAACATATGAATAATCTCAAATAGATAAATTATACATTTTCATAAAGTCGAATTTGTCAATAATCGTCTCAAGTTAAGAAAACTAGCGTAATTAAAAAAATTCTCAGCAGAAAGTGTTTACTCCAATTGAATTACTTATATTTTATAGATGTCTTAAGAACACTTGACAACAGTAGAAAAATTAAATTAGTGAAAAATATGCTTCGCAGTGTTAATAAAAAAAAATTCATTGAAGTTGTGCGTTTACGAACCTTTGAAAATGGATTAAAGAGAAGATCTTTACTAAAGAAAGTTATATCTTGTATTATTTAAGAGCTTGATTCATCGGATATTTTATGTTAATATAACAGCGTTTCTTTTTTCTTCCTTCGTGCAATTGAATTTTACATGAAATTACATTTAAGATCATTTTTAGTATTAGAAGTTACATATAAGGGTTTTATAGTAATATTTAAGAGTTATAGTTAATATATGCTATAAGTTTTTTCTATGTGTGGTCATTTTTAAGAGTGATTGCTCTTAAATTCAACTGTACATTATTATAGGTTTGCTTCAGTGTGGCAAACGTTGCCTTACATGATTCTGCATTCACGCATGTCCCGCTGTGGATGGATCGTAAGGACACGGTTCCCAGCAAAACACCGAAGTCAAGCATCACTGGTTGCTGTCAGTAAGCGGGTGGGTGACCATTTTGATCAGCCTGCGTAGGGACCGTGGGTGCGCGATATAGGTCCTCGTTAAACTGTTCTACCGTAAAGTACTTGACTTCACGCGCGGGTCGTCGGGGTACCAAAGCAGGGGAGCCATCCCCTCTGCAGAGGGTCAAAATTGCGATGGCATGACCTCGGATCATCCTCTGGGATGTTTCCCAGACTGTCGCCGATAGCACATTGTGCAGCTCTAGTGCGACGCAAATAAAGTACATTCACGCGTTGTTTAGTACTACAGTGAAACCTTTCGGGATCGACCACTCTCTGTCCCACGGTAAAGTGGTTGTTAATTAAGGATTGTTGTTCTTACAGGTTGCCATCCATTGACTTCAAAATATTATAAAATGTACATGATTTTTCGCAAACAATTGTAATTCTAGTCGGTGTCATTTTCTTGGTACGAAAATGTACTCCTAGCCATAGGTACGAAAATGTACCCCGGGTACTTCCCTAGCAGCAAAATAACTTGGGCCCTCATTGAACCAATATTGACGAACCTTGGATCAATAACGGTTCAACGGACCGTTATTTACCGATATTGGCCCCATATAGAATTGTCCAATTCACCCAATATTTTACAGCCACTGTACAATTAATGCTTGCTGCTTACTTTCGTATGCCTGTTTACGTAGAGGCTTGCGATAGTTCTTGTTTTCCAGTGGCGCCATCTGTGGCCAAGAATTTGATTTCTGAAACACCATACGTCACTCCCTTGTACAGGGCGGACCCATTCATACATCCATTCATTCAACCACGGATCGTAATTTTGACCTGACTCAGAGAACGATCAATCTCCAATCCAGTACCCCCAGAGGCAGTTTTGACCAAGCAAAACGAACTGTACAACCAATATCGGCCCTGTATAGAACTGCCAGATTCAAACGATATTTTGTGTTTTTTATTCATCCGATATAAGCCCTATATTGGCAATATATAGGCCGATATTGGCCCTAAATAAGACCAATATTAAAAAATCTAGACATCCTGATACAGGTCCCTAGGTGCATGTTCATTTAGGAACCATAGTGAGCCAATTTTGAGGTAAAATTGCTGCTAGAGTTGTGATGACGTCATGAATACTGGATCGATAAATAAAATGTTACGTTAATAGAAATGATCCCTTCAGATATGTGTAAAAAACAAATTTACCAATTATGAATGATAGAACTATTTAAAACAAATAAAAAAATTATGTTTTTCAGTTAACATTTAATTTTATTTTTTAAAAATTAGTTAGCTTTAAAAGATGAGAAGAGGTTTGTTTGTTTGTTTGAGAAGCTTAGTGTTTTCTATAATAGCTTTTTTACTAATTCAACTCCCAACTCTAAAAGTAATCCGCGGAATTAATTCCTTAAATAATCCGTTAAATGCTCTAAAAATGATCTAAAATACTCCATTTAAAATGGTCTATAAATCAAGAATAAATCACTAATTCTGAAAATAAATAAATCCTCGTCGTTAGTGCAATATGACTGCAACATGAGATTATTCATGCCCAGTAAGTATATACCCTATCTGTCTAATAATATATTTTGTTTTATTAACAACACAGCATAAATTCAGCTGTTTTTTAAACCAAATATTTCAAATACAACAAAGAAGTACTATATCAAGTACTATACAAAGTACTATACAAGAATACAATACAAAGAAGTATCGTATTTCTACACTCACTATTGTTTTACTAATTCAGATTAATTTAACTGAATTAATCTAAAAGTAGTATTTTGTAATTAATTTTTATTTTAAAAATATTGTTTCTCGTAAATTAATATTTAAATAAAATGAGCAATATGCTTCCATCTTTAAAAAAAAAAAAGAATCCCGAAAATCATATTTTAAGATTACAATTACACAATTATCTTATTATATTTCGAGTGTTGATAGCAATTCAGATCGGTCATAGTTTAAGTACTGTTTATAAGAATTTGTAAAAAATCTCTTAATAATCCCATAAAGTTTACACAGTGGAATGGTATTGTTAATGTTTTCTGTAATTTATTTTGCCAAATTTCTTTTCGATGAACACACAATATTAACAATGTAGTCTGTGTTTAATGAGATTTTTGAAACAAAGCGTCATTAACACTGAAATTAATGAATATGTTGCCGCCTTCAAAATTCTTTTTAGACCATTCTAAAGTAGCACTTAATCGACCAAGTTTTTTTTTACAAAAGTCTTTGAAAACGATTTAGAATCTTTAATTGCATTTTTCTTACATAAATTAAGAAAATATGCAATTCAATACTTTTAAAATTGTTCTTTTTCGAAGAACATTAACGGTAGCCGAGGTGGGGAAGAAAACTGTAATCAGAAACTTCTGTAATTAGGCAATTACAGTAATCAGAGACTTGATATGGAAGAAAAAAAAGAAAGCATCGAAAACACATTTTGGTGTGTTGATTTTCTTCTTTTTGTTGGGATGCGAAACCTTTTTGTAATGAGGACGGCCGCAATTATCGTCTGCAAACCGAAATGAACTTCTACTTTAACTTTCATCCTTGCATACCTGATGAGTGAGCGATTTACTGAAATTACTGCATGAGGAATCATCGATTTATCGTGAGAGGGAGAATCATCGATAGATCAAGAGTTTATTAGCATAATGAATGAGGCTCAAAAATTAAAGATTCATCACTCTCGTCTTACTATGTGTGGAATAATGTAAAGATTTCTGTAAGGGGAGAGGGGGGGATATGAAAGAATCTTGACTCATTTCACATTCTGTGATTAACTAAATTCGGTGATGGCTTTTTCTGTTTTTTTAACCTTTTCCCCCCTGTTTTATTTATCGCTAAACACACGATAGCGTGAAGTTCGAAGGCCGCACCGAAGTTTTAATGGAGCGCATTAAGGCGTAGGTTGTATTCTCAGAAATATTAGAGGTGATAATTTGATAATTCCAAATAATGCATCTGGCGATAGTAATTTCACAAGATTTAGAAGCGCTCTGTTTAATTTTGAAACAATATGTATATATATTTTTAAATATTTAATGGCATTATCTTGTGATAATTTGTGACAAACTTAATGATAGCAATTTTCAGCTGAGAAGTCAATTTCTTCATGAACTTTGAGCAAATGAATGTTTGAAATATGAATAAAATATATCATTTTGCGACTTATTAGAACGAAATTAAGTTTTCAATTTACAAGACAATGTTTCGGAGTTTTATAAAAAGTGAAAAAAGTACACTTTCTTTCTTTATTAGCAAAAATTCTAAATTCTAATTAGCAAAAATTCTAATTATTCTGATCGAATTAAGATTCTAATTATTAACAATTTTAATCTGAATTATTCTATCATTTGCAATTCACTGTAATTAGAGACACTTACAAGTTAATTTGTTTTTCAATTTTATTTCATTTTCAGTATTTTAAGAAAAGTAAGAATATCGAATGGAAAAAAAAATACCATGAAGAATATATTTAAATTTTTTTTTCACTAGCCTCTTTCATACTTTTTTTCATTTGGGTAATTTGTCAGCCGTTGAAAAACATAGGGTGCCCCCATAGAGTTTTACATATGCTATAATTTTCCTATACCTTTTTACCATTTAGCTATGAAACAATTTTGCCACGTGGCGAACTTTTCCTATAGGCTTTAGTACCCTTTCGCCATACAGTAACTTTCTTTATCTAAATTCACTTTCGTAATTTGTTCTTCGAAACGAAAGAAGTTCGCACATTCATTATTTACGTTTGGCATTTTAGTTCTAAGCTTAGATTGAAATATAAACTTAGACTTCCTTTTTGTGACTCGATAAGCTTTTCTTTTGGCTCTAGAAGAGGCTTTCAACAACCTGTTTGTTTTCTTTTAAACCAGTCTCATTTTCGTGCATTTTTTTTTGTACGGATGGAGGGTTAAATTCTTAATATCCGCATTTTAATTCTGGATCCCGCAATTTTAAATCCCACCGACTTGGCATAGAAATGTGACCTAGCAGAGATATGAAGCTGGTAATGAGAAAGCTAAAGTTTATATTTAGTAATTGTATTATTAAGAGCAAGTAACCAAATCATTCATAAACGAAATGCTTCACTCTAAAAAACTAGGGAAAATCTTACAAAACTCAAACCGACGATCTCTTAAGTTGCATGCTAAAAGGGAATTAATATTTCTCATAACTCATTCTAAAAATTTTTCGGGGCACTTTTCTTATTCTCACGACTAGTTAATGGAAAAACTCAAAATGTTAATTTTAGCATATTTCAACTTAAATTTAGAATCAAAATGTCGGATGTGAATAATGAATGTGAGAACGTGCTTTGTTTTTAATTTTGAATAATAAATTAAAAAAGAGAGAATTTAGATAAAGAAACTACACATAAAGATTTGTTAAAGTTTTTTATGTTATACATATACACTGAGTGGCCAAATTATTATGACCACCTCAGAGTTTTATGCAAATGAGTTATTGCGTCACAGCGCTGCCGCTAGAGGGCAAGATAACTATAACACGGGAATGCTCGACAAGTGAGTCAGCAGTTATACTGTGTTGCTTGCTCAGATATGTGAAAGAAAAGTGATTTAACTGAATTTCAACGTGGAATGATTGTGGGTGCGAAATGTGTCGGAACGAGTATCAGCAAAACGGCTGCACTTGTGAAGTGTTCTAGAGCAGCAGTTGTTAATGTGTACAAAGAATGGACAATCAAGCAAAAAACCGGATCTCAACGTCAGACTTGTGGTCGTCACAGGGTACTGAATGCTCGATCAGAGAGAAGGCTGGCCAGGGTTGTGCAGCGCAACAGGAGAGCAACAGTGCGACAAATTGCAAGTGATCTTAATCAAAGAGCAACTGTGAACGTCTGTGAACGGACTGTTCGATGCACATTGCGCCGTATAGGGTATGGAAGCAGACGACCTGTTCGTAAGCCTCTACTGTCTGCTTTAAATAAGCGCAGACGTCTCCAATTTGCAAAGGAGCACAAACATTGGACAGTAGATGACTGGAAGAGGGTCATGTGGTCCGATGAATCACGATTTCAAATGCATCGCGCAGATGACAGGAAGAGAATATGGAGAAAACAGCACGAAAGCATGGACCCCAAATGCATTGCCACAACACTTCAAGCTGGTGGTGGCAACGTTATGGTATGGGGAATGTTCTCTTGGTATTGTATGGGTCCTTTAATTCCTGTACCACAACTCCTTAATGCCCAAGGGTATTTAAGTATCATCGCAGATCAAGTACATCCGTTTATGTCCATGGTGTACTCTGGCGGGGATGGATACTTCCAGCACCACAACACTCCTTGTCATAAAGTTGGCATTGTCCTCAGATGGTTCGAAGAGCATGACGGAGAATTCAACTTGCTTCGTTGGCCAGCACAGTGCCCAGATCTCAATCCAATTGAGAATTTGTGGGATGAAATTGAACGGGCGCTCAGACAGATGGATCCAGTACCATCAAATTTGAAGGAAATGGCAAGTGCAGTTCAGCGAGCATGGTCTGGCATACCTTCTACCACCTACCAACATCTCATAGAATCTATGTCCAGACGAATTAAGGCAGTAATACGCGCAAAAGGTGACCCAACAGCGTACTGAAGGGGTGGTCATAATAATTCGGCCACTCAGTGTCTATATAGGACATATTTATTAGTGTGTTGAAAATGTAATCAATTATATCAATCTTCATTTATCAAAAGATACCGCAAGAATGAATCAAGTTAGAATGTCTTATATGCTAGTGAATTGGAGTTTTATATTACAGTGGTAGTTACACTACAATTAGCATTGTCAAGAAAACTTCAAAACATCAATTCTAATTCATTCCATCAGTCAGATAATATTTCCATGAATTTCACACTAAGATTAGATCACTATAAATTTCACTCAACAACAAATCCTCCAGTCAATGATGCATTCAATACTTTTTCACTAATTTCTCCCGTAGCAGGTAAATCAGTGTTCTCACCGGCCAAATTTTATGCTTTCACGTAACGGGTTCACGAAATTTTTTCACTCCAAAAATTTCAAAAAATTCCAAACATATCGTTTGATTATTTTGCTGAAAATATCATCTGCTCACTTTCTGCTGCTTTTTATTTATGCTTACGCCATCCGGTGTTTTCATGAACTCTTGCAGTAATGTGCTGTCAAGGGACGCTCTATTATCAAAATCTTATCAAGCAAAAAAATATATCAAGCCGATGAAGTATTTAGCATAAAATCCAAGATGGCGAGTGAAAAAGGTCTCTTAATCAGACGACAGTTTGAGTATGATTTTAAACTACGTATTTCACTTAAATATCAAAATCTGTATCACAAAAACAGTTTGTAAAATTTTTCTATATCTTTCGAACAAAATCTGAGGGAGATTAAATAAATGTTCGAAGTAATCTTACGTATTTTCGGATCGTTCTTCGAATTGTGTGAGTTTTCTTCAAACGGGATCACCAGCAAACCCCCTGGGAGATTTTCTACCTAATATTCCCCCATTGGACTAAAAACAAAAGCCATCTCAATTGTTTTCTCCATTTTTTTTAAATTTTTTTTTTTTTTTTACCAATGGCTGCTGTTTCGTAGAACGACCTCAAATGTTTCTAGGCACCTTTTGCTATCTCTCACAAGAAAGATAGGGGAAAAAATAAGGAAAAAAAAAAGGGAGAAGAAAATCCCTTTTGTCTTGTGTGTCGCAGTCTTTGGGGAAAAAGAATAAGGGAAAAGGAGCAAATGATACCGAAGAAGTGATTGATGACGACATTTGGGAAAGTGTGCGGATGGGGAAAAGATTTTTAGTCCTCCCTAAAGTCTAACTTTAAAATCAAATGGGATAGTCGTTCATTTTCACGTTTGTAGCTTCTCTCCTTGTTTACTTATATTGCGGGATATTTATCTAGCGACGCCAAAAGAAGACGAAACGAATTAGGAGTTGTAGTTGCTCTGTTTCGCAATTGGCTGTAGACATTGTTTATGATATAAGATTCCAAATTATGCTCATTATGAACATAATTATAAACTTGACTGTGCTACAAATATGCTTATTATAAGCATAATTAAAACTAAAAGAATTCATATATCCTCTGTAACAAAAGATTGAAAATCACGTCTGGGTCACCAATGAAGGGTAAGGATAAAATAACTTGCCTTCTCTTTTATTTACTTAAAAATTAACGTAAAAACACAGGGAAAAAGAACTATATATTTATTTTCGTACTTCACATCAGAGAAGAAAAACTAAAGAAATTACCTTTCAGTGTTTCAATAATAAATTAATAAAAATAAAATAATTTTAAAAAATTAATTATAGGTAGCGTTTTGCAAATATTGACCACCGATACAAGCTTAATGATGTCAGACAAAGATTGCAATACCCGAGTGATATTTAGAAACTGTAGGGGAGAGTGGGGTCAATTGCAACAGGGTACGATTGTAACAGAGCAAAAATTTCGAGCGTCGGGTTCTAGATTTGGTTCCTAGGTGGCGCACAAGATGTATTTAATAAATCTACATGTACACCCCTGCTGTCAGCCATTTTTATGTACTTTTGAAAGAGTTACATCACAAAAGATATTTTGACGCTGCGTAAGTACTTTTTTTGGTATTAGAATATTATATTGTAATAAAGTAATTTTGTTTAAACAAATAAAAATTATTAACCGAATATGTAAGTGGACACCGTAATTAACATTTCAAAGAAAAAAAATTAGTTTAGTTAACTAACTAGCATTGTTTTTAACAAATGAAGCTGAAATGGCGTCTT
>NC_092213.1:83319342-83341258 GCF_043381705.1 Parasteatoda tepidariorum | reverse complement strand
CTAATTAATTCCTAATTGAGTTTAAATTAAATATTATCATGTTTTTAGGGCATGAATCTGAATTGAACAACCTGATAATGCTCACTCTGGTTATTGTTTCCGTTTTTAAAAGCGCTATATGTTGAGCCACCTCATGTGACATTTGCCATGTGACAATTATTGGTCGATTTTCTAACGTTGCCATTCGGGGAGTTGCAATGAGGCTTTTTTTTGGTGCCGTGTAAGAGAAATATATATATAGATGGTTAGCATTGTTGAACCATAAACTACGGTTCTTTCGGGATGGACTAAATTATTTTCTTTTTATTTGGTGTTAGTGGACCATTTAAATCCATCATTACATGATGGAATATGTCAAACATCAAATTATGGTAAGCATTGTTGAGCCGTAAACTACGTTCTTTCGTGATGGACAAAATTATTTTCTTTTTATTTGGTGCTAGCGGACCATTTAAATCCATCATTTCATGACGGAATATGTCAAACATCAAATGATGGTTAGCATTGTCGGACCATAAAACTACGGTTCTTTAGTGATGGACTACATTATTTTCTTCTTATGTCAATCATGTTTGGAATCCGCGTTCAAAAAAATAACCATGTTAATCAATTGTTTTCCTTCTATAATATTTAACGAGTAAGTTTATGTGATTTAATGTGTCTTTTAATTTACTTTTACGATTTTTTTGTAGCCGTTATATATTTCAATTACATATTATGGATAGTCGCATAATTGTAGATTATTAGTATGCAAAACATAAATTATAGAGATTCATAAATAGGTTTTGAACGAGTTTTCTCTAATTACACTGTTTCGATGTGATGAGTGCTTTTAAAAAAGATTCTAATTTATATGTTTGTTTTTTTAAAAACTGAAACTCAGATGCTATACTTTGAATAATAAATTGAGCTTATAAATTTTTGAAATCCGTACTCGTTATCGTTCGTTCTCTTCACGTTAAAATCGAATGTTTATAGCACTCTGTGGAGTTCTTAATACTTTTATATCTCCCAAAGGGAGAATACATTTAATACTTTCAACTCAAAACATTTTCTCAGTTTTTGTTTTAGAACAGATGAGAAAAAAAAAACTTTTATTTTTTGGCTCTCCTATAAGGTAACCTCTTGATATTTTAAACTTTAAACTTGGGACGTATTGTTTAAAAATCTTTTACCAAACAAAGAATCTTTTTGTTACTTTAAAAGATCGAATCCTTTTAATATGATGGGGGGAGGGGGGGTAATGAAAGCACCCATAAACACATTACACTCAGAGAAAACCTGACTTTTTGTGTCCTTAACAGCTAATGGACACTCCTTTTTCGAACAATTTGCTCATTTTGAGACTTTTTTTCTAATTTTTAAAAGGAAGAGAGCAGTGGAATACAAAGTAGGGATTTTTCTTTGGGGAAATCCCTTTAATCCGGGGTAAAAGCACTCCGGGTGACCTTTTGCTTTAAAGGCTCTTTGCAACTTGTTTTTCTGAAAAGTTTCATAATGGTTTGTGTTTTAGACTTTTTTTTCTTTTTTTTTTGGGGGGGGGGGAATTACATAAAAATATTTTTGTAAAGAAAAAAATTCGAATTTTTTTAAATTTTTGGAGTGTTATTTCTAAAGGTAAAAGCTATTCCAACTATTAGTATTAGAACTATTTTATTGTATTTTATAATCGTCGCTGAACAGTTGACCAAATTTTCAGTTTACGACTTCCGCTGACTCCATACCCTTGTAATTTTGAACCCAATCCAGAAGACAAGGGAATTCCAGGATCAAGTATTGGGAAAAATTTGCCTTCGCGGAGGACTTTTTGAGAGAACTAACCCGTATTTGCGTTAAGTGGAGGGGAAAACCTTGAAAATCTCCTATGGTTAGGCTGATGGAAAGATGACTCTAATCCATATGAGCCGTTTACCACTTAAGGCCTGGTTTCTTAGGACAGGACGCCGTCAGCTGGAAATCAGCGCTAACCTCTGATTGGTCCATGTGTGAGTTTGATAGTATGCGTCATCGAACGCTCATCCTGAATTACAATTGCCGTCCAACTCAAATGCAGTTGGATTACAACGTGACGTTAACCACAGAAGCAATGGCGGACAACATCCAACAGCACTTTGAAATCAGCCAAGATTTTGATTTTGGCATTAAACATAGCACTCTTCATTTAGCTCAGCTATAATGTGTTTTTTCTTGGACAAAGTCATTATTTGTTCTCTAAAGCACTGGTCGACAATAACAAAATCAATACAATTTCAAAATAAATATTTGTTTACGTTATTAGCGCATGCACAATGAGAGATAATGTCTACGTTGGACCGACTGCTCACGCTGAGCTAACAAAAAAGTATTTTTTTGGCGTCAGCTCTACGTCAATTTTCCGCCGACGCCCCAGATAAGGCGCTTGTCCTAAGAAACCAGACCTTTAGGATATTTTACTTCAGCACTGTGATCGGTGTGAGCCGGAAGTGGAATTCGAATTGACCAAACATGACCGGGATTCGAATCCGGTTCACCTCATTGAGAGGCAAGTGCTGTATCCTCTGAGCCACTACGGCTCTATTACAGCTATTTATATATGCCCGGGATAGCCTGGTTGGCAGGCCTGTTAACTGTTTATAAAAATACTTTCATAAAAATAGTTCATAAAAATCCTTTGTTAATGTACCCCTTAGGAAATATTAGAAGAGTCTGTCTTATATGAAACTTACACTGGTCTTTACAGCATTATTTTCTCAGTCACTGTGATTGATTTCAATAATTATTCGTCAATATTTGATACTGATGATTAAATATTTAATTTCGTTAAAAAATCAACATTTTTTGTTTATACCTTTCTGTTTCGTAGGCCAAAGTAGAAAAAAATAAATGTGCTTCAGTTTTAGATTTTTTATTACATAGTTTATGAAAAAAAAATTTATGTCATAAATTAAAAATATTTCAGAGTGAATGAATTATTTATAGGCTGGTGTTGATTTAGGGGAAATGTTAGTCCATGAACTCACCCTTTGCTAGTTCAAATTAACTGAAACATAATAACGCATCTTTTACAAAAGATATTTCCTACAAAACGGACCCTGAGCAAAATTCCTTTTCTAAGATGTCATTAATTTAATGTTTCTAATACAAAACTTGTTAGAATGACTATGTTTTTGTCTTTCTTCTCGAAAACAAGACATGATTTTTATACGCTCATAACCCAAAGAGAACAACGAAAATCCCCATTCTTATTAAAAGGAAAGAAAATAATGAGTAGAATTTTTCGCACAAATAGGATCTTCTACAGAAAAAGCTAGACCAAAATTTGCAAAATTCAAAAATTTACAACATTTTTCCACAAATTCACAAAATTATGAGTAGTTTTTTTAAATAATTTTACAAAAACATGACTTTTTACAGCAGGTCTAGATCAAACTTTTAAGGTAATAAGAAAGAAGGTGTATAAGTTTAGGAGCAATTTTTCTTCACATTCGAAAAATTATGAGTAGACTTTTCATAATTTCAAAAAAACAAGACGTTTTACAGTAGGTCTAGATCAACTATTGAACCAAGTAATAAGAAAGTGTAATAGTTTAAAAAAGTATAAAACTGTAATTTTTCCACAAATTTACAAAATTATGAGTAGACTTTTTATAATTTTGAAAAGACAATATTTTTTACAATAGGTCTAGATCAACCTTTGAACTGACGGACAAAACGTGCAATGGTTTAAAAAAGTATAAAAATATAAGTGTAATTTTACCACTGATTCACAAAATTATGAATAAACTTTTTATAATTTTACAAAAACTAGACCTTTTACGGCAGGTCTACATCAACCTTTGAACGGAGTAACAAGAAAGTGAAAAAAGTTTTAAAAAGTATAAAAGTGTAATTTTAGCACCAATTCACAAAATTATGAGTAGACTTATTTATAATTTTACAAAAACAAAACTTTTTACAGAAGGTCTAGATTAACCTTTAAACTGAGTAAAAAAATGTGTAAATGTAGTTTTTCCTCAGATTCACAGATTTATGAGTAGTCTTTTTATAGTTTTACAAAAACAGGATTTTTTACGGCAGGTCTAGATCAACCTTTGAACGGAGTAACAAAAAAGTGAAAAAAGTTTTAAAAAGTATAAAGGTGTAATTTTAGCATCAATTCACAAAATTATGAGTAGACTTATTTATAATTTTACAAAAACAAAACTTTTTACAGCAGGTCTAGATCAACCTTTGAACTGAGTGAAAAAAAAAAGTGTAAATGTAGTTTTTCCTCAAATTCACAAAATTATGAGTAAACTTTTTATAATTTTACAAAAGAAGGACTTCTTAAAGTAGGTCTAGATTAACCTTTGAACGGAGTAACAAAAAAGTGAAAAAAGTTTTGTAAAATAACTCTGGAAATGCTTTTCCAAGTAAGGATGAATGCATAAATAAAATGTAAAACATAAGTACATGGAGTGCAGAGCAAATGTATCCCGGAAAGTCCCGGGAAAAAAAAAGAGGTGATAACGCGATCTGTCGGGAATCGGTCACCTACACCCCTGTGCATTTTTTCCTGGCATTTCCTCCTAAATCTGGATGAGAGAGAGAGGATGGAGATTCCCTCGGCTCTTCTCTTTTTACCCCTTTTAGTACTCCTGGTGGGATTTCAAACCTGATGCATTCCATTGAGGGGAGTGTGACGAAGAAAAAAGAAAGGCTTTTCTAGTGAGATGGAGTTGCAAGAAAGAGACTCCAGGAAAGAAATCCTGTTTTTTTTTCATCACTTTTTTTTAGGAAGAGAATAGATTTTTTTTCCTTTTTTTGGTATATCCGCTTTTCTTACGATGAGCTGAAGAATACTAGTTATTTCAGTAATCTGGAACTTCCCAAAAACTTTTCGGGGATTTAATTCTATCAAAGTTTTTAAGTTGGAACGGAATTTTACAATTGCTAGAAAATATATTGCAGACAAGGTTCAATTCTGAAGAATTTTGCAATTAAAAAATTTTATGGTTGTCAAAGAAATGTGTTCCTTAATTCAGTAATCTGGATTTTCATAAAAGATTTCTATCAAAGCTTTTAGTTGGATCGGAATGTTTTGAATTTCTAGAAAATATATTCTGAATATGAATCAATGATGAAGAATTTGGCAGTTAAGAAATTTTATGGTAGTCCAAGAAACGCGTTCCTTAATTCAGTAATTTAGATTTTCATAAAAAATTTCGGGCCATTAATTCCATTGGAAGTTTTTATTTGGATCGGAATGTTTTGAATTTTCAGAAAATGCACTGTGAATAAGGTTCAATGCTCAGGAATTTAGCAGTCAAAATTTTTTTTATGGTGGGCCAGGAAACGTGTTCCTTAACTCAGTAAGAGAGGTTTTCGTGGTTTTCCTCTCTCTATGTAACAAAAATACGGGTTAGTTCTATCAAAAAGTCACCTCACGAAGGCGAATTTCTCCCAATACTTGACCCAGGAGTTCCCTCGTCTTCTGGATTGGGTTCAAAATTACAATGCTTCGAAGTTGAATATTGGTAGTCGTAAACCTGAAATTGGATCGGCTGTTCAACGACGGTTATAAATTAAAATAGGAAGCATGATTTTTTTTAAATGCCATAAATAGCATCTCATATTAGGCAATGTGCCGTATCTAATCGTGAAGCATATACGATATGCTTCTTTCCTAGGTTAAAAGGGTAAAATGTCTTCTTTCGGCTGTAACAGGGGTGTTGCATATTAGGGAAGTATCTCATATTATGCACCTTTCCTCTATCATTTCTCTGCTATATCAATGTAATTTCTAACTTTAAAAATTTAATTTAATATTTTTAAATTTTTTAATATAAATTCTGTTTTTAAATTTATTTTAAATTAATTTCTGAATTAAATTATTATAATACGATGCTTATTTCAAATATTTTAATAAAATGCTATTTTCAACTTCATTAATAAGACTTCGATTTTTAATTGTTTTTGAATGATGCTATTTTTAACTATTTTAACATAATTGATTTTTTAAACTTAATTTAAATATATTATTTTTAAATATATTAATATGACTCTTATCTTCTAACTGTATTACAATATTGTTTGTTAACTATGACATAATTCCTTTTCCGAACTACATTTTTGCACATTGACTATTTTTAACTATTATTATGCATTGCTAATTTTAACTGAATTAATGTAAAGTTTTTCACTAATATAACTCTTTGTAAATTTTAATTTTGGTTTCTGGCTTTATTATTATCATAATCCTTAAGTTTTCTGCTTAGTAATCATTAATATATATAAAAACTAATCTAAAAAATCGAAACATAAGACAACACAGTAAATCCCTTAGTTCAAATTTTACGGTAAAAATAAATAAGGGATTTAAGAACTTCAGAACCAAGAATAGAAATTTAATTATTTTTAGAAACAAATTTTCGATTGTATGATATTAACATAGAATAATTCAATAATAAAAAGAGATCCCCCATTCGTATTTTAGAATTGTATTTAAGGATAGTTAGTTCATGGTATTATCAACATATATAACAATTCGATTTGAGTAAATACCCTGAGATTTAAAAATAAAATAAATAGCTGAGGGTTATATTTGTTTCATTCTTGAATGGTTATTCGGATATTATATCCAATTCAGAGAGTGGAAAAATTTAAGGGTCCTTTTCGTATGATTTCAGAAATATCTGAAGAGATAATAGAACATATACTCTGGAGGAAAATATAATTGGATGGATATAACAAATAATATATTTAGTTCAAAGTAGTTTAGGTTTATAAAAATAACTTTAATCTGAAATATTCAAAATTATTGAGCTAAATATTTTGTTAAAATTAATAAATTTCTCGTTAGTCGCAGGTTTAACTATAGCAGCAAAGTTTAAAAATAATTTGTTTTGCTTGTAATAATACGTCTGATAATTTTGCCCTATGTTAATTGTTCTTTATTTTAATTATAGTGCTCAAAATATTATTTATGTTAAAGTGAATGTTTTTTTTTAAAAAATAAAATCATAAGTGAGACTTTAATCTGGTGTATTCAAAATCATTAAGTTAAATATTTTGTTAAAATTATCAAACTTTCTTTAGTCTCAGGTTTGACTATAACAGCAAAGTTTAGAAGTTTTTGTGCTTGTAATAGCATGTCTGATAATTTTGCACTATATTAACTGTTCGTCTAAAAATTTTATTTTGATTATAGTGCTCAAAATATTATTTATGTTAAAGTTTATGGAAGTTTTTTTTTTTGAAAAAAATAAAATTGTAAGTTACACTTCAGTCTGAAGTATTCAAAATTATTAAGCTAAATATTTTGTTACAATTATCAAAGTTTCTTTAGCTGCATGTTTGACTATAACAGCAAAGTTTATAATTTTTTGTGCTTGTAATAGTATGTCTAATAATTTTGCACTAACCATTTTGTTAATGAATGTATAATATTAACTGTTATTCCGAAAACTTTGCATTAATTATAGTGGTTAATATGTTAATGTTAAAGTGCATGGTTTTTAAAAAAAATAAAATTAATTGTAAGTTAGACTTTAATCTGAAGTATTCAGAAATATTGAGCTAAACATTTTGTTAAAGTTATCAAACTCTCCTTAGTTGCAGGTTTTATTATAACAGCAAAGTTTATGATTTTTTGTGCTTGTAATAGTATGTCTGATAACTTTGCACTAACCATTTTGTTAATGAATGTAAAATATTAACTGTTCTTCTGAAAACTTTGCCTTAATTATAGTGGTAAAATATTAATATTAAAGTGTATTGTTTTTATTTAAAATAGAATTGTAAGTTAGACTTTAATCTGAAGTATTCAAAATTATTAAGCTAAACATTTTGTTAAAATTATCGAACTTGCCTTAGTCGCAGGTTTGACTGCAATAGCAAAGTTTATAATTTTTTGAGTTTAATAATGTCTAATAATTTTGCACTAACCATTTTGTTAATGAATGTATAATATTAACTGTTCGTCCGAAAACTTTGTATTAATTATAGTGGTCAAAATATTAATGTTAAAGAGTATGGTTTTTTATAAATAAAAAAAATAAAATTGTAAGTTAGACTTTAATCAGAAGTATTCAAAACTATTAAGCTAAACAGTTTGTTAAAATTATCAAACTTTTCTTAATCGCAGGGTTTACTATAACAGCGAAGTTTATGGTTTTTGTGCTTGTAATAGTATGTCTAATAATTTTGCATTAACCATTTTGTTAATGAATGTACAAAATTAACTGTTCGTCTGAAAACTTGGTCTTAATTATAGTGGTCAAAATATTATTTATGTAAAAGTGTATGTTTTTTTTAAAAAAATTAAATTGCAAGTCAGACAAAGATCTACCTGAAAATATCTAGGTTTTGAATAACTTTTGCTTTTTGAATCCGAGAACATATTTTAATTTCGTTCTTGAACTAAAAATATATTGTATAAAGCAGATACAAATTTAATTTTAACTAACGCTATAAACAAGTTTCATAGAAAAATATATCAAATATATTATAAAAATTTTAATTAAATAATTAGTTTCATCCCTACACTAAGTTTCTATCAAACGAAAACATTTAACTATAAATCTTGAGATAAAAACAATCTGCAATTTTTGCTTTCATTTAAAAAAATATTGTAAAACATACAATAATTAAAAGCAATATAAATAATTAATCTATGTACTTAAAAACTATTCTTAATTTAAGTTTTAAAAAAAAACATCACTTCTTACATTTTACATTGCTTACTAAGGGACTTATTTCAAATCTTTGAATATTAATATTTTTAATCCTTTTGAATATTAACTTTTCTAATCCTTTAAAGAATGTTTATAGCTATTAAACTATATTCATGTAGTAATGGCAAATTTCAATTAAGCAAGTTATGATTATTTTAATTTATTGTAATTTTAATGAAAATGTGCTTTCAAAAGTCACAATTTAATTAATTGGATTTAAAACACATTATTTTTTTTTTTAATTTTTATCTAAAATAATACATTAAAATGACTCTTGAGCTCATTATATTATATTGAGCCATTTACATGTTCATTAAATTAATAATAAAAATAATAATAGTTATTGAGAAATTAAATTTTAAATATATGACTTTGTAAAATTTAATAACTCAAAAACTATTTGTCCGATTTCGTTACAATTTTGTATTTTATTATTTAAAACCCTTTTCTTTAGAAAGATGCAATATTTTTCAAATTTTACTATTGCGAGTGTAAATAGTTCTCGAGATAATGTGAAATACTTAACTCTCAAAACTAACATTAACTAGTTTAAATTTTAAACACCTCTCCTGACCAAACTGTTGGGACCATATCTTCCAGATTTGATTTTATTTTTTAACAGTCGTTGCACAGTCAACCCAAATGACAAGGCTATAGAATTGAACATTAATAGTCGTAATCCCAAAATATTGGGTTGAACCCAATATTTTGGGTTTATGACTACTAATGTCCAATTCTATAGCCTTGTAATTTTGAACCCAATCCAGAAGATAGAAGGAACTCCTGGATAAAGTATTGGGAGAAATGTCCCTATGTGGAGGACTTTTTGAAGGAACTAAACCGCATTTGCGTTACATGGAGGGGAAAACCACGAAGACCTCCCACGGTTAGCCTGACAGCAAGAGAACTCTAACCCATTATCCATATACCATTCCATGAAAAATGTATTTACAATCGATTGCTTTCTCTTAAAATTATAATTTATTTAATTAAGTGAACAAATTTTTTAAAGAAAATGCACATTTAATTATAACTTTAAGTGTAAAACAAAACGTTTCGACGTTCAGACTATTTCATACTAAATTCATATAGAATTAAGTGAATAAATATTAAAATATGCGCATTTAATAGAAACTTTAAGTGTAAAACAAAAGGCTTCGACTTTCATACTCGTTGATAATATCTTCATATTTTAATTAGGTGAATAAATTTTAAAGGAATCAGATTTAATAATAATTTTAAGTGTAAAACAAAACTTCTCGACGTTCAGACTCGTTCATACTATGTTTATAAATTTGTTTATATTTAATTAAGTTAATAAATTTTTAAAAATGAGCATTTAATAACTGTAAGTGTAAAACAAAACGTTTCGACATTCATACTAGTTTATACACGTTTATACTATGTTCATACGACGTTCATGTTTAATTAAGTTAAGAAATTTTTAAAAATGCACATTTACTAACTGTTAGTGTAAAGCAAAACGTTTCGACGTTAATATTTAGTTAATTGAATAAATTTTAAAAACTGCACATTAATTAATAACTTTAAGTGTAAATAAAGCCGTTTAGACGTTCACATTATATTCGAACGACGTTTTTATATAATTAAGTGAATAATTTTTTAAAAATGCATATTTGATAACAACTTTAAGTGTAAAGCAAAACGCTTCGACGTTCATACTCGTTCATATTTAATTCATATTTAATTAAGTGAATAAAGTTTGAAAAATACACTTTTAATAACTTTAAGTGTAAAACAAAACGTTTCGACGTTCATATGTAAATTCGTTTGTTGTTTACATTTCCAAAATGATGTCAAAGATAATAATTTATGAATTCTTTACACTCGGGGATTTTTGTGTTATCTCCTTCCAACAACGACTCGTTTTTCGTACTTTTATTTGTAAAAATTCCATTTTTTAAACGCCTTATCTTCACTCCCAAAAATGGGTGAAAAAAGATTTTTCGAATTAAGTGGAAGAAAAGAGAAAAGTTGAGATAAAACATAATATTTTTCTTATTTCCTCACTTAGCACGTGACAGCCTTTTAAAGAAGTATACTTTCCTCTCTAACAACAAAAGGCGTTATCTGCAGCAAATGTCTATTAATTTTTGGACTCGAAATGTTTTAAATTGAACGACGCGGTCAGGCGCCGCCCTGAATTTGTATATTTCCCTCATTAAGCTAATGGAAGAAACGTTTCGCGAACAAAAACTGAAAAAAACTATTTCATTAAAAGCACTTAAGATACGTCTTATTTTGAGAATTGTTATATTCTTTATATGAATATTTTTTAGTTCGTTAAAAAAACTTTTTGTCACTGGTGGAGTATTTATGTTGTTATTTTAAGGAGTAAAAAAATAATGACGGATAAATTATTAGCTTATTGTTTAAAATACATTAAAATACTGGAGATATATGCATATTTTTATCAGCTTCATGAATGCTATTAAGGAACTAGAAAGAAATCTTATTTTCTTTAAAAAGTTATTTTTTAAATACGTTTCACCAAAAGTGATAAATAAAGATAATAATAATATATTTTTCGTTCTGTTTATGCAAATTACCTGGGATAACTTACATTTTGAATGTGGGAAGACTCTTCTATTTTTAAATGCTAATTCAGAGTTTTGTATGTATTTAAAAGTTAGAAAAAACAGTTTTTAGATGTATTTCAAAGTTAGAAAAAACAATTTTTAGATGTATTTAAAAGTTAGAAAAAACAGTTTTTAGATGTATTTAAAAGTTAGAAAAAACAATTTTTAGATGTACAATCAAACCCCGCTATAGTGAACATGGTTTATAGTGAACTCTCGGATATAGTGAACGAAATGTTCGCTCCCGTGTCTTGCTATACACATATAATATTATTTTCTGTGGATATAGTGAATCGAAAGAAGAGAGGAAGTTGGATATTACGAACTTTTTTCTGTCTTCGACTGATTTATTTTCTTCATTTTTTTTTGTAATTTTGAAATTTCTACATAAAATATTTATACCGATTTTTAAAACTATCTATTGAGTTGAATGTAGCCATAAGCATTCTTGTTTGCTTCTTCTATCTCAGTTTCCCATCTCTAAATGTTTTGTACGCAAGACGAAAAGTAACAAAAAATAAAAGTTAAAACATTTTTTGTTACTACATATTGTACTTTAATCATTTTTGTATTTGTTCTTATTGGTCATTTATTTATATAATGTGTAAGAAAACGAAGCAGTTCTGAAAAATTAGTTAAAATTGTTTGCAGAACGGATATAGTGAACTCCCGCTTATAGTGAACCGAAATTTCGGTCCCTTGAAGGTTTACTATAGCGGGGTTTGACTGTATTATATTTATTCGATATATTAATATCTCCTGAGGATATATTAGGAGAAACATCAGTGTTCAGAGTTAAAGAAGAATCGAAAAAGTTATCGAAAGTCAGAGTATAATGCAAAATTCAGGTTTAGGACTTTTGTAGGAAAATATCCTTAATTGGTGGACTATTGCTAAAGACTACATTCTTTTAACTACATTCTTAAGGCAAGCTTAAGAAGCAGTGAATTACATCGAGTGAAATTTTAAATGAATTGAATATAAATCTAAATATTAGAAAAATGGTAGTAGCAAAAGTTTAATAACATAAACCAAATCTACTTGCTAGAATTTTTATTTTTCCGTTAAATTTGTTTTGCATCTAAAACTCATTAAAACGCACGGATATGTTGTTTTTTTAAAAGGACAAAATTAAGGTCCTGGAATTAATCCGATACTATGCTAATTTCAGATTCAGAAAAGAATCAGTAGATTTTTCACAAATCCAAAAAAACTAGAGCTTTCCAAAAAAATACTTGACAAACCCATATATTATCTAATTTTTCACAAAAGCACAAGAATCAGGACCAATTTTTTACAAATTTCAAAAAATTATTTGTACCAACCTCTGAGTGGATAAAAATGGCGTATTTTTTCATTTGAATATATTTAGACTCGGAATGCAGTTGATATTTATATATTTTTTTTCGAAAATATTGAACATCATACTTTTGAAATATTCGAACGTAGAATGAAATATGTTCAACGCAGGTGTTGGAATTTTAGATTTAGGGGTAGAGGACTGCCAGATATTTTATTATCTTTCTTATGCATTCGATTTAATGACATTGAGAACCATTTCTGCCCGCTGGCTATCGATATGTTGCCGTCACAGATGCAACGGTCATTTGCGTTGGCTGCCAAATGTTGGAATTGGAAGTGTATTGTAGTCCATTCTTTTAGGCAAGAAAAAGATTACGCGTTGCCAGGTTAAAAAGCTGACATTTTATTTGAATAATATTAAATAAACGGAAAGGTATAACCGTTAAAAGAAGCGCGTTCAGTCAAAAAGCAAGTTAGATAACTCTAAACCCATTTCTGTCCACAGAATAAGATTTATAATTTATGATTTGCAAATAGCAAATATAATGGCAACATAATTTACTTGAAAGGATTTAATTATCGACTATGTCAACCTTCATCTATCAAAAGATATCTCTAAGTAAAATCAAGTTAACATGTCTTATATACTAGTGAATTGGTATTTTATATTTATAGTGGTAGTAACGCTATATTACTCCTTTTACAAAATTTTATCTGGGATCAAAAAGTACCTCTAGATATAATCAAGTTAGCAAGTCTTATATACTAGTGAACTGGTCTTTAATACTTATAGTGGTTGTTACGCCACATATTGGTCTTACACAAGGCCCTTTTTTGAAATTCGGGCAAATAAAGCGTATGAAAATTTTTTCAATTTCATTTAATAATTTATGACTTTACTAAAAAACTCATCTTTCATAAATAAAAACCAAATTTTTGTACAACACAACAGCGTAATTTTTGTATAAAAAATTGAGGTATTTGTTTATATGGTTATTCAAACTAGAAGTTGGTTACTTTGGTTAAGTTTTGGACACAGGACACTATATTTGGACACTATATTTGGACACAGTGGCCCTTTATTTTTGCTACACAACTTGCTGGTGTTCTTATGTAAATTAGTGTGAATACAAAATTTCCCCATAGTTTCAAGGGTTTTGAACCCTTCCTCAAATGCTGGTACTGATCGCGGCTGACTAATTCAAAGCTTTTTAAGAACAAAAGTAGGCAAATCAAGTTAATTATTAAATAAATGATTTTTATTATTTACGGTAACTGTTAAGGTATTTTGTGTTATAGAGGAATAAATCTTTAAGCGTTCTCAGAAAGAGAAAATGTTTCAAAAGCATCTATCAAGACTTTTTGTAAAAAATTCTTGAGTTTGTAATTTTGTTAAAAATCTATCCGTAGTTTCGTGAAACTAAAATTGATATAAAAGGTTATGTTTTTGAGATTACGCGAGAAATCAACTTATAATTTTTTTGAATCATAAATTAGCGTTAAATTAGGTTCTTTCGAGTTAACTGCCTTCATAAACATTACTAAATGAGCCGTGATGGCACAGGGAATAGAGCGCTAGCCTCCCAATGAGGTGACCCGGATTCGATCCCAACGATGACTGGTAGATACGAATTCCGCATCCGGCTTGCACCGACCACAGTGCTGACGTAAAATATCTTAAGTGGTAGACGGATCATGGGTTAGAGTCTCCTTGCAGTCGGGCTAACCGTGGGAGGTTCTCGTGGTTTTCCTCTCCATATAACGCAAATGCGGGTTAGTTCCATCAAAAAGTTCTCCACGAAGGCAAATTTCTTCCAAAGCTTGGTCCAGGAGTTCCATTCTCTACAGGATTAGGTTCAAAATTACAAGGCTGCTTAGTTGAACAGTAGTAGTCTTAAACCCAAAAATTGGGTCGGCTGTTCAACGACAGTTATAAAAAATAAAAAAAAGGGTTCAGTTTTTATGAATAAAAAGAATTTCTAAAAAAATTTGGATTTAAAATAAAAATTTAAATAGGCGATTTTCATCAAAATAATTAATAAATACACTTAAAATTATTTACAAATCATTCCATACCTCAACAACAAACAGAGCAGTAAAAAAAACTCCCTCATCGGCTTCGTTTTTAAACGATAGATTTTTGTGAGGGGTCTTTAGTGGAAAAAATTTTTTAAAAATCTGATTTAAAGAGGAAAATAAGGTAAAGGATTCCATTTAAAGCAGAAAAAAGATTATGAAGGGTGTGTTAAAATGTTATTCTCCCAACAGCCCTTTGTAGGCCAGGGTTCATGGTGGTTATGGCTACTTAATTTCGTAACTAACAACATGATTGTGGCAATGTGGTTATGAGTTGCACACGAGCCACTCTTACTTCCCAATCACACTGGTACCCATCGCTAGAGGGTTTTGACTACTTGTGATCAAACCCCAATCCTTATAATGGATTCAAATATCTTTTAACACTAAACATACCAACACTTTTCAATACAATACAATACAACATACAAAAACGGGTCTTTTGACCCGTTATGGTATGATAAGTGTTAAAAAAACCATTGTTTGTATAAAATTTGTATAAAAAAACAAAACGTACACCCTTTTAGTAATATTATACTATAAATTATTACGAACGTAACTTTTACTAGTATTCATTATACTAAAACAAAAATTCTAAAAATATAAAAATTTATTTTGAAACATTTAACTGTTTCAGTAAAAAAAGAGATTGTATATGTATATCTCGATACTTCTTTAATAACAATCGAAAATGCAACAGCTAGAAGCAAGACAACGCCTCAACTCATCTTTAGGTGTGTCCCCACCCAAATAGCTCGTTCTAGTAGTAAAGCAATTATCTGATTGCCTTGAACCTATATTTGGATATTTGTACAGTGCCGTAGTGGTAAATCATTGGACCGTGCGAAGTTGAGAAATGTTTGGAAACTTGTAGACTGATAAAAGGGCGCAATTATTATTATTATTCTACAACTACGGCTGTTCCATTTTGTTTACTTTAATGTAAGTCGCAATGATGCTAATGTTTTTGCCCTTCGTTAATTGCGGCGTTAAATGAAATGCATAATTTTAACGATCGTTTACTTCAAAGAATTATCTAGAAGTTGAGTAAATGAACTTTGCGAACGATTACGTTTGTAATGATTCTTTATTTTATGCGTATTTTTTAAGCGACATTTATTTTGTTCGCTTGTAACTTGGAAATGAATGATTTTTATTTGTTATTTTGTACTAGTTTTATGGTTTAAAATAAATGATTAGGAATGATAAGTTTCTCTTCCACAGTAGGAGTTGAAAGTATATAGAACTCATAAAAATAAGTTAAAAATGTACAGAAAACATGGAAAATATTAAAGATTTATGAAGAGAGAAGACAAAAAACTATTAAAATAAAATAATTTAAAAAAAAAATTTAATTAAAAATCCGGAAAACAAAAAAAAGGAAAAGATATAGTCTTTTCATCAGCTCACACGATTATATCCGCAAAAATGAGTGCTTTCTAATATTGTATCAACATTTATTTGGCTATATATTGATGAAGACGCCCGGTGGGTGAGCGGTAGCTCTTCGCGCTGTCGTGCCACAGGTCCCTGGTTCGATCCTCGGGCCGGGCAAGGTTGACTCAGCCTTTCATCCATTCAATGGGTCGATAAATGAGTACCAAGCATGCTAGGGAACTAAACACTGGGGGTTTTGCGTTCGGCTGACCACCTAACCGGAACATCTGCTTCTGCACCCCAGAGCCCAAAGGTCAAGAAAACTGAGATGGGCACAGTAGGCCTTGGCCCTCTATGGGCTGTCGCGCCGCTGTGTTTAGTTTATATATTGATGAAATATTAGAAAGCACTCCTTTTGACGATATAATCATGTTAGCTGACTAAGAGATTTATTTCCCCCCCGGTTTTTTAATATAATTTTTTTTAATTTTTCAAAATTATTTTATTTTAAAATTTTTTTTTCTTCTCTTTACGATCCTAATGAGATACATACGTTCCAGAGATGAAACCTAATTCCCTATTGGATAAAGATATCCCAATTTTTCATGGGTTCTTTAGGCATTAAGGAATAAATAAATATATAACTAAAGGTGCTTGGCAACACTCTCATATTCAAAATGGCGACTTCTGTTTGCGAGCACTCCTTAATCTCGTTTTTAATTTTCGTATTTTCTGAATTTTGAAGTAAGTAATACTATATTTTTGCCATACTTTGTTTGTTATGTTTGTTCTTATCAAATAATAGTTGTAGCTATTTAGTATCAGGTTTAGAAATTTTGTTTTGTGGGATATATTATCCCAATCATATTTACCATTGGGACAGTATATCACAATCGCACTTACCCGTGGGACAATATATCCCATTAGTGATAAAAATATTATAAAATAAAATTTTACTATTTGTTTTGATTATTTTATAACGGCAACTTCTGGTTTCTATAACTTCTGGTAAGCATAAATAATTCGGTGTATTTTTTATTACTTATTCCTGTGCAATATATAGGTATTTTTTCAGTATTCATGACGATTGGCACGCATTGTTCTAGGAGATTTCCGGGAAAAGTGGAAAACTTTAAACTTATATTATACTTATTTCAATATATCAGCATTAACATAAAGTGCTTTTCATGCTTTAATTTTAATGCTGCAAAAGTCAGGTCACAAAGGTTAAGTGAAGTTGTCAATTTCATTTTATAATTTTTAAAACCCCTATTTCACTAAAAACTCATGTCCAAATTGAATTAATAAGGCATATGTCTCGCCAGTTCGTTATTATGCAAGATGGCACATTCTCCCAGACAATTGGCAGCAAAAAAAAAAAAGTAGAAAAAGACTAAGAAAAATAAGTAGGAAAAAATTGCTTCTATAGCTCGTTGTGTTTGATGTAACGTGAAAAATAATGACGTCAGCATTAGACTCTTGGCGTCATAATTTCCTCGCCAAGTACCTGTCACATCGGGCGCCAACTGGTACTGTTTTTATTTTGTGTTTTGTAGGGCCGAGCATTTCCTTTTCCTTATAGTCGGTGGGGCGGTTAACCTGCTCAATATAACTGTCATATTCTTTTTGGCTTACGGACACAAATTGACAAACGCCTCTTTGAATCAAAGTTTTTGACATGGAATTGCTTTTGCCATTTTCTTGCTATTTTCTTTTGAAGAGATTTGACATTTCCACTGGCAACGTTTTGGCTCTAGATCAGGAAATATTCTTTTTTTTTCACTCTCTCCTAGACCCTCTTTTCAGCTCCAGAAAGTCCAGGAAAAGGGGTTAAAATACCCCCCTTTCTTATTTTTATATATATATATATTTTACGGCTGATGACGTCGGCGAATAAGGTGCTCCTTGGCTGTCACGTTTTATATCCTTATATATTTCGAAAATATGTATCAATAGATTTACTAAAAACTAAAACAATTTTTCATCTCTTCTGTTATAGAGAAGGAGAAAATGTTTTCTTGAAATCCTACTTTTTTTTTGTTTTATAGTATCATTATGAACTTCATTCACGAAGCCATTCGTACATGCTTTTGGACTCGAAAACCCTTTTCAGAACGTTATTTATCACTCCAAATCTATAATTCTGGTGACAAAATAGAATTTTTTTTTAAACCATGAAATATATCTGGGGCATTTTAAGATCGATTTAGCACAATGAATAAGAAAAGATTTGGAAGAAAAATGAAACATGTTCAACATAGTAAAAAAAAATTACTACTCAGTGATTTCCCTTTCTACTATCCTGGGGTAAAAACAGACATGATTGGAATATTCGTGGATTATTATTATCCGAATACTTATCTTCAAATGCGTATTATACTTGTATGAAAAAAAAATTCGGAATTAATTATCAGTCTCTTAAACATCTGAAAACGTTTTTGTGTCTGATTTAGTCACCTTAAACATAATCTGCAATAATTAATTAGCATAGATAAGGTTAGAATCTTGAGTCATTAAGATAACGTGAAAATCTGATCACCGAATCGAAAATTATTTAGATTGTCCACTTTTTAGTTTTGTTCACCGTGCAATCAGTCAGGATTCATTTTTTTATTCATGCCGAAACATTCAATAATATCAAAACAAAAATCTTGGCATTACAGAAAAATATTCTTAATTCCGAGAAAGAAAAAGATTCTTTTGTTAATTTGATTTAAAAAAATATTCAAATATTAATATTCTGATTAATTTTGATAAAGTGTTTATTTTATCAGGCAAATTTTTAATTAATGTCGTTCAGAAGCAAACAATAATCAATCGCCAACTGGCACTTAATCAAAGCTAACTAAACGAAACAGAACACCCCCGCTTTTAAAAAGCTATTTTTATCGTTCTAAACCTTTCCCTACCTTTGAAGCCCGGCCTATTTAATGCCTTAATAACTGCCTGCCACACTTCATTGAGCAAAGTTTTAATAACTCATACACTTTATTATCCGAGCAAACGAAGGATCTTAAATAAAGGGGGGTAGGGGGCTTCTCAATTGGAACTTCGAATCGCGATAAAAATTTCGGTTCATTTATTTTTCCCCAACAACAAATAATCCAGGAGATTTCTTCTTCTTGTATGCAAAAGAAGACGAGGAGAAAATGTTCTCTTCTAAGAGCATGTGCAAGAGAAAGATAAGAATGGAGAAAGAGCAAAAGAATTAGTGCGAGGGGTGGTGGAATGTTCGAATTATTTCTAGCAGTGTCTCCGATAGAATGCCTTAAAATAACATTTCGAATCGTTTTCTAGCGTTTCTCATTAAATTCTGGGATTATTCCGATCTCAGGGTAAACAAGGGATTATGGGGACGTCCGGCAATGAATCCTATCTCAAAAGCCCCGGATGTGATAATGCAGACGGAAATTTGACTTGATTTAAAAATATTTTCAATACTTTTGCTGGATTTTATTTTATCTCCGAGTTTTACAAGTAGAGTTGAAAGTAGTTGAATTTTGATAAAGAAAAAAAACATTTTGTATTTTTTTCTTCTTTTCTTACCGAACTTTTAATGTGTTCTACAAGCGAATGCAGTAGGGTAAAATAAACAAATAATATTTGACTTGAAATATTTAAAAACGAATTGCAATCGAAGTATTGCATTCGTGACAGCAGCAGGTTTTCTGAGATAAGACAGGCGACTAATTCCCTTGTAAAGTTTGTTTTTGTTTGTAAAATCTTTTTTTCTTTTTTTTTTCCTTTGACGATCTGAAAAATGTCAACATATGTAGTTTTCATAGAATCAAATGTAATTTAACAAGCGTTTCTAAAGAGTTATTGCGTCGAAGCATTAGAAAACAATTCGTGTTTTTATCGTTATTAAAGTTATCGGTAAATGGTATTTGAGGTAAAAGCTAGGTTTGTCAACAGACCGTCCGCAAAATATTTTATCTTAATGAAAGGCTTTTATCATTATGTTTTTGATTTTCAAAATGAGTTTTTCATTAAATTCTTCTTTTCCAATGAAATCATTAACTTATAAATTTTAAGGCTATAACTTCTTAAAAGACGTGTTTTTCTTTAATTTTTTTTACATATACAGGAGCATATTTTCAAAATTCCGTGCTAACTACAGGATTTTGCGATTTTGATAGAATTAAAAAAACTAATACTATTATGTCATTTGCACTGTTTTACAATTGTTCTTTTTTATCATTTTGATTAGAGGTTATTTGACATTAGTTGAAATTAATTTACGGCCATAATATATTAAATATGCCACAGATATATTAAATAAATATTTTTTAAGCGCATTTTTATATTATTTTATAATCAGTGTCGTCTGCGTTCACAACCATCAATGTAATATACGTAGCCAACATGTACGTGTAATTTTGAACCTAACCCAGAAGACAAAGGAATTTCTGACTTAAGCGTTGCGACAAATTTGCCTTCATGAAAGAATTTTTGAGGGAACTAACTCGCATCTGCGTTACCGAAAGCTTTTCTCGGCCAGCCCGACCGCAAGATGATTCTAACCCATAACCCCCCCGCCCCCAGGATATTTTACGTCAGCAACGTAATCCGTGCTAGCCGGGATCAGAATTGGTATAAAGCAACCACCGCTGGAATTCGAACCTGTGTCACATCATTGGGAGGCTATAAAAACGTAATCAAAATAAAACAAGCCCCTGATTTTTAAAGATTTGATTAAAACAATTATGACCGGATATGTATTTTAAATTATATACGGGTTTTTTTCAAACTCTTGAATGAACCATCAAAGCAATTCGAATTAAATGAATCACAACAAGAGAGGGGATAGGAGAGGCTCAGGGGATAGAGCGTTCGCCTTCCAAAGAGGTGTACCGGGGTTCGATCCCGGCGATGGCTGGTCGATACGAATTCCATATCCGGCTTCCACCGACCACAGTGCTGACGTGAAATATCATCAGTGGTAGACGGATTATGGGTTAGGGTCCCCTTGCCGTCAGGCTAACCATGGATGGTTCTCGTGGTCTTTCTCTTCATGTAACGCAAATGCGGGTTAGTTCCATCAAAAAGTCCTCCACGTAGGCAAATATCACCCGATACTCGATCCAGGAGTTTTCTTGTCTTCTGGATTGGGTTCAAAATGACAAGGTTACGGAATTGAACATTAGTAGTCGTAAACCCATTAATTTTGGTCCGCTGTTTAGCGACGGATATAAAATAAAATAAAAAAGAGAGGGTGTCCCAGCAAGGATTGCAATAGGTTTATTCAAATTTTTGTTGTTATATATATTTATATATATATATATACAGGGTGTCTCAGTTAAGCGTTTCAGAACTTCTAAGAGGGGTAGGGGGCATCCTGACGACTCGAAATCATATAGCAATGTGGGGTCGGAAATGCTTTCCTGAAGCGGTGACGTACACAGAAGCACCATAAAGAAAAGAGACCGTAATTGAAAAATCGCTATAATAATACATTGAAAAAATTATATGGCCTCCTCGGTCACCCGACCTATCATGTCTTGATTTCTGGAGTCATATGAAAACACGGTTTATGACACCCCTGTTGATAATGATGGTTGCAAGAATCGCAGTAGCTGCCTGCGAGATATGCCTGGAGTATAGCAGAATGTTCGAATGTCCATGCGCTGGAGATGTGAGGTATACATTGTAGCCGTTGGCAGAAACTTCGAACACTTACTTTGGCCCATGAACCATATAATTTTTTCAATGTATTATTATAGCGATTTTTCACTTACGGTCTCTTTTCTTTATGGTGCTTCTGTGTACGTCACCGCTTCTGGAAAACATTTCCGACCCCACATTGCTATATGATTTCGAGTCGTCAGGATGCCCCCTACCCCTCTTAGAAGTTCTGAAACGCTTAAC
>NC_092213.1:83271477-83319286 GCF_043381705.1 Parasteatoda tepidariorum | reverse complement strand
TTAGAAGGGTAGTTGTTGCGTGGCGTTAAAGTGAGGAGTTTCGTTTCCATCGCTCTAAAGCATGTTGTGAAAAGGCTTAATGACGAAAAAAGACGAGATGCTTGAATCCATCGTGCTACTGTCCTATATGGTAAAGCATTTGCTCCAAAGGCTTCCACTAATCCTCGATAGCATTCTGTTGCATTTTTGCCACGGGCAACCTCGATTGTAAGCCACGACCGCTGATCACCTTTTGAAAACATGCTTTAGAGCGATGGAAACGAAACTCCTCACTTTAACGCCACACAACAACTACCCTTCTAAGCTAATCGACTTTTTTTGCACTCTACACATCGACAACAGCCCCACCGCACAACTCCCATATCTAATTTGCGCATGCCCGTTCTTGTGTGAGTTTAAAGGTTAAGTTAGTTGCCACTATTTAATTTACGACCCTCGTATATATATATATATATATATATATATACGGCCCCTCTTCTTCTAATCCTTACAGATGATTTGTTATTGCACCGTTTTTTTTCTCATCCCGTCTGTTATAAAATTGCTAATATCTTGTCACGTTTTTTTTAAAATTCCTATCAAAACCTGTTAGCAAAGTCAAACTAGATTTAAGGTAACACGATGGATATGTCCGTTATCAAAAATTTGAGAAATCATCAATTACTGCACATTTCTGAATTCTTGGGCATACATTTAATTTCTACAATTCCAAAATTATTTTCACATCAGTCACATCAGCTCATCTTGATGACCTGGAATCTTGTTTTATTCATATGAATGTTGATTCCCTTGTTAAAGGCTTTTTTATTTCTTCGATAGTTCTTCATAGCGTGTGGAAAACGGATTTTATGCTTATTTGTCCCCTCGGTCACTGGGTTTTTTTTTTCTAGCAAACTTTTCATTTTTTATCTCAAATAACTTTTGTTTTTTCTCAATTACGCCTGGTAGATCTTAAAAATGGTTTGAAACATGTCGACTGTTATTTGCTGTTAGATATGTTTTTGAAGAGAATGAAGCTCCTAATATAGAATAATGTCTCTAATTACTATATCTCTAATAAGCCAGGAATTCATTAGTAAATATTTTTGTTTCTTATCAAACTCATAAAATGTATGAGTTCGTAAAGAATTATGGGGGACGAAATTAAACCTTCATCTTGCAAAAAAAAATAAATTATAATTTACTTTTAAAACTCAAGATGAAATGGGTGTTTGTATTTGTGTTAAAGTCAATACATACAGTTTGTGAAGTCAAATTGGAAAAAAGGCAAACTTCTATTTAACGAATTTTCGTTTTTCGAATTTCTCCATTTTGCGATTTTTTTCGAGAAACCAAGAACATTCTGGAAATTTCTTCGTAAAATGACTTCCAAAGTGAAGCGAAGTGAATTTTCTATTTAACAAACTTTTCTTTGAGATCGGCTTTCGCTTATTTCGAAAATGTTTCAGAACATTTCAAACCTATTAACGCATTTTATGGGGGAAATGACTTTGAATAGTTTTTCGAGGCCCCTAACTTTTAGAGAAAACAGTGAAATCACGCTCCCTTTTTGTTTGCATTTCAAAAGAAAAATTTAGAAAATATTAACGGATTTTATAAGTAGCAATTAAACTTAAGAACGCATATGTTAATTACTCTTTATAATAAATGCAGCTATATTTTATACATAAATTTAGCTTTTTCTTTTAGTTGAAAACATATGTAGCATGATAGTGTAATACTGGATAATGTTTGAATCTGGATAATAATATTTGATAATGTTTTGCTCTATTTTCCATGCAGATTTCTTTTATGGTTAAGATTTATAAAATAAATAGTAGATACTAGTTTGCAGGATAAAGGTGTATCAATTGCTATTTTAATGTTTGTCTAGTGTTTATGAATTCAAAACCTGTTTTGTGTTGTTTAAGTATTTCAAAAGGTTATTTTCTATTTAACGAACTTTCCATATAACGAACTTATTATCGGGATTTAGCGACTTCGTTAAATAGAGGTTCAACTGTATTTTTATTCGTCATGTTTTTATATTATAATAACTTTAACATTATACTATCTATTTTTACATTATACTATCTATTTTTACATTATACTATCTATTTTTGCATTATACTATCTATTTTTACATTATACTATCTATTTTTGCTTTATAAATTCTAATATTTTTTATAATATCCCATTACTTTCTTATATGCAATATCCTAAGTATTCTACATTCAATGTTCTAATACTTCCGTCATAAATAGTTCTATATAAATTTACCGTTGTTAGTCAAGCGTTACATTATCTTATAGAATCGCACATTTCCACGATCCACCGGTCTATGACTAAGTTCTAAAATCCGTTTCCTAGTTAACCCCTTTTGTTTCATGTCAAACTTTGATGATTTTCATCATGAAATACCTACCGTCTCCTAAATGGTTGCCTATTACATAATTCCACCCTCAGCAGTTGCAGAAAAGTTTGCAACTTAATGAAAATGTACACCCATTTTCCCCAACTCCAATTAAAATTTCAAGAATCCCTTAGGAACGAAGGAATCTCATTAAAAAAACCAATTCTATTACTTGGGTAGAATATTTATACTCGTTTTCTTACCTCCTTCCCCTCCTCCTCATTTCTGAACGTCTTAGAATAGACGCCGACGTTAATGTTGGAGAAGCACCTCTTACCCAGAATTCCATTCTACGTAGTGTGTCTCACCGCATATTTTCCGTTTTGCTAATCTTTCATAATACTCGTTTCACCCCCTCCCCCCCATTACACCTCCTCCTCCCCTGCCCACATATCTCATAAATTCGAGCAAAAGCTCCTCGTGCGTATTAAAGCTAACGAAGGAATTAGAGATCCACAAGGTTGGAAATTTATACGCCACTTCTTTTCCTGGGGAAATATTAAAAACTTACGGCAATTTACGGTCCCCCCCTTTTGCGTTGCTCAAAAATTTACGAGCGACTTTAAACCCGAACAGACCTCCTTCTTTCTTAAGTAAGGAGTGGAAAGATATTTAAAACGGAGAAATATTACGTAAAGGACAATTTTTTTTCTTTAATATTCATATTTTTTTCTCCCGCTGCTTCCCAAATTCTTTTTTTTTTTTTTCATCGTCTTTCTGACTTTTATTTAAAGGATGTTTTATTGCGAGCATTTCTTTTAGTAAAACTCGCATTTTACCACAAATGTTTCGAATATTTATACATATGGAAAAGTGTAAAAAGTTTATTTTCCTTTTTTTTAAAATTTTTTTCTTCTTTTTTAGGATTCCTTTTTTGGTTTGCAAATTATTCTTCTGATATATCCGAATCCACTCCATTTGCATATATTTCATCTTAATGTGACAGAAAAAAAAAGACAAATCAAGGAGTTAATTCGTCTTAATTCAGTTCAAAGTTGCTTGATTTAGTTTGTTTCTTTTCTCTTTTTACGAATTCTTTTTGGTTTGCAAATTAGTCTTCTGATATATCCGAATCCACTCCATTTGCGTAAATTTCATCTTAATGTGACAGAAAAAAAGGAAAAATCAAGGAGTTAATTCGTCTTAATTCAGTTCGAAGTTGCTTGATTTAGTTTGTTTCTTTTCTTTTTTTATGGATTCTATTTGGTTTGCAAATTATTCTTTCAATATATCCGAATCCACTCTGTTTGCATAAATTTTATCTTAACGTGACAGAAAAAAAAGACAAATCTAGGAGTTAATTCGTCTCAATTCAGTTCGAAGTTGTTTGATTTAGTTTGTTTCTTTTCTTTTCTTTTTCAATGATTCATTTCGGTTTGCAAATTATTCTTTCGATATATCCGAATCCACTCTGTTTGCATAAATTTTATCTTAACGTGACAGGAAAAAAAGACAAATCAAGGAGTTAATTCGTCTCATTTCAGTTCGAAGCTGCTTGATTTAGTTTGTTTCTTTTCTTTTTCAATGATTCTTTTTGGTTTGCAAATTTTTATTCTAATATATCGGAATCCACTCTGTTCGTGTAAATTTTATCTTAACGTGACAGAAAGAAAATGACAAATCAAGGAGTTAATTCGTCTCATTTCAGTTCGAAGCTGCTTGATTTAGTTTGTTGCTTTTCTTTTCTTTTTCAATGATTCTTTTTGGTTTGCAAATTATTATTCTAATATATCGGAATCCACTCTGTTTGTGTAAATTTTACGTGACAGAAAGAAAATGACAAATCAAGGAGTTAATTTGTCTCATTTCAGCTCAAAGCTGATTGATTTAGTTTGTTTCTTTTCTTTTTTTAAGGATTCTTTTTGGATTGCAAAATGTTCTTTAGATGTATCCACTCCGTTTGCATGAACTTTATCTAAACGTGACAGAAGAAAATGACAAATCAAGGAGTTAATTCGTCTCATATCAGTTCGAAGCTGCTTGATTTAGTTTGTTGCTTTTCTTTTCTTTTTCAATGATTCTTTTTGGTTTGCAAATTTTTATTCTAATATATCGGAATCCACTCTGTTTGTGTAAATTTTATCTTAACGTGACAGAAAGAAAATGACAAATCAAGGAGTTAATTCGTCTCATTTCAGTTCGAAGCTGCTTGATTTAGTTTGTTTCTTTTCTTTTTTTAAGGCTTCTTTTTGGTTTGCAAAATGTTCTTTAGATGTATCTACTCCGTTTGCATGAACTTTATCTAAACGTGACAGAAGAAAATGACAAATCAAGGAGTTAATTCGTCTCATTTCAGTTCGAAGCTGCTTGATTTAGTTTGTAGCTTTTCTTTTCTTTTTCAATGATTCTTTTTGGTTTGCAAATTTTTATTCTAATATATCGGAATCCACTCTGTTTGTGTAAATTTTATCTTAACGTGACAGAAAGAAAATGACAAATCAAGGAGTTAATTTGTCTCATTTCAGCTCAAAGCTGATTGATTTAGTTTGTTTCTTTTCTTTTTTTATGGATTATTTTTGGTTTGCAAATTGTTCTTTAGATATATCCACTCCGTTTGTATGAACTTTATCTAAACGTGGCAGAAGAAAAGACAAATCAAGGAGTTAATTCGTCTCAATTCAGTTTGAAGCCGCTTGAGTTAGCTTTTAAGATAAGTTATTCTGTAACGATTAAGACATTTCGAAAATATTAAAATATTTGGCAAGATTAAAGAATTTTTTCCAATTACATCGAACGAATTAGATTAAACGAAGAAAATCTACGACAAAAAATAAGGAGTGCGCAGTAAACATGCGGAGATCCGGTAACGGAGATGAAACGTGCTCGTTTACTGATAATAGGTTTCGGGTTCGGGTGGACACGATTCGTGATAAAAGTTTCTTACACTTTTTTACTACTTTTAAAAACTTTATGGTTCAGTTATTGAGCATGAAAAATGTAAAATTTATGACGCATAAAAATTTACAGTGATCTGCTATTTCTGGTCTGTACTTTTGCTTTGTGATGCCTGCGCTTATTGTAAAAGGGCTTTTATTTAGTTTAAAATTTTGATTTTCTTATTTAATAATATTTTGTTAATATATACACTAGCGTACAAAAGTTTTTGGTCAACGCGTGAAAGGCATTTTAACCTTTCTATGCGGTTTTTTTCTTTTTTTTTTTGTGTACAGATGATTTCCGTTTTATTTAGTGAAGCCAACATATATATTACGCTTGATTTCAGAATTTTTACTTTTCTTGCAAATTAATGGAAAATGTAATCTTCTAATTAAATTTAAATCTTTGCACTCAGTTCAGTTAAATATTTCTTTTTTTTTTATGTAATTCGAGTCTTGTAAGAACTAATTCTTCATACATAAATGTCAATAATAAATTAAAGTTAGAATCACGATTTCCGTAAATAAATATTCAAAACTTATGCTTCTTTGTTAAAATTGTATCTTTCAATTGTATTTTAATCCAATTTTTAGATGTAAGAAAATCGCCTCATGAAAAACAAATACCCTACTGATATGAAAATGGCATTTGATTTAAAGTGACTTTCAAAGCGCTAACTTTGCTTTCTGGTTGATAAGCATATTAAGAATGCTTAGGAATAAAACCATACTTTATTTATTACATTTCCAATCAACCATCTATAATATTGAGTTTAACCTAATACTTTTCCACACTAGTGTATTAATATATATTAATGTATTTGGAGTACAAATTAGTTCAGTCTGTTTTTAAAAGATGGCTCTGACTGTTATAAATGTTTCATAGTGACAGCTGGTTTCGGCGGTTTCAGAGAGATTAAACATCTGTCAATAATATTCAAATCATATCGCTTTGAGTTTCATACAAAATCCCTGTTTTTTACTGTGTTGAATATGTCAAATTTTGTGGTAATTAAGCACCATTTGAGGGAGGTTTTATGTATCCGATTTAATTGGAAAAAAAGTGCAGCTGAAGCGCATCGAATATTTGTAGAAGTTTATGGTGACAATGCTCCAACTGATAAATCATGTAAGGGAATGGTTTAGACGTTTCAAGAATGGTGAATGAAGAATGATGAATAGTGTTGTATACTATGAGTTGCTACAACCTGNTATATTGGGAGTACAAATTAGTTCGGTCCGTTTTTAAAAGATGGCTCTGACTGTTATGAATGTTTCATAGTGACAGTTGGTTTCGGTGGTTTCAGAGAGTTTAAACATCTGTCAATAATATTCAGTTAATATCGCTTTGAGTTTCATACAAAAACCCTGTTTTTTACTTTGCTGAATATTTCAAATTTTGTGGTAACTAAGCAGCATTTGCGGGAGGTTTATGTTTCTGCTTCAATTGGAAGAAAAGTGCAGCTGAAGCGCATCGATTACTTGTAGAAGTTTATGGTGACAATGCTCCAACTGATAAATCATGTAAGGGAATGGTTTAGACGTTTCAAGAATGGTGAATGAAGAATGATGAATAGTGTTGTATACTATGAGTTGCTACAACCTGGTGATTCCATTACGGGCGGTCGGTATAGGCCGCAATTGATTCGTTTGAGTCGTGCATTACGAGAAAAACGGCCGGAATACGAGCAAAGAGCTGACAAATTTATTCTTCTGCATAATAACAGTCGGCCTGATGTCGCAAAAGTCGTAAGAAATTGTTTGGAAACGCTCAAGTGGGATATTTTACCGCACCCGCTGTATTCACTGGACATTGCTCCTTCTGATTACTGGTTGTTCCGACGGATGCAGCATGATTTGGCAGGTCACCAGTTCACTTTTTTCGCAGAAATCGAAAATTGGCTCCTAACTTGGATCACTTTAAGAGACGAGACATTTTTTCGAGATGGAATTCGAAAATTGTCAGAGAGGTGGTGGAAAAAGTAGCTAGTGATGGACAATACTTTGAATTATCTGTTCATTCATTTTGTTCTGAAATAAATGCATTTTTGATCACAAAAAAAGGACGGAACTAATTTCTACTCCCAATATAATAATAACTGAAACTCTAAGATGACTGAAACAAATTAGTCATCTTAGAGTTTCAGTTTTTCTCTTCGCATTTTCTTTCATAAGTTTGCAATAGAAAAAGGTTTTAGTTTACTAATTCCATTGTTTTAGATATCCATAGCCAAATGACGAAACAGCAAAATTTGGCGTTTATCTATATATTTTGAGTTCGGATGGGCTTTAGCTCTAATGAATCCTCAATATCTCGGGCTCAGGTGGACTAGGATTAAAAAAATCCGTTCCCGGACTTTTAAAAGCTAGTCCGAGCTCATATCTATCAGGTAATCTAGTGACCGGACAAAGTTAAGAAAATAATCATGGATATTTTAAAAAGGAAAATAATGGAAAGAGTTAAAATGCCGTCACAGTGAAAACCCATTAAACTAAATAAACTCAGTTAATAAAAGGCAAAAAGGTTAGAATTGCGAATAAAAACAAAATGAAATAATTTTTTTTCTAACCGTCATTGAACAGCAGACCCAATTTTATGGCTTTACGACTACTGATGTTCAACTCCGTAGCCTTGTCATTTTGAACCCAATCCAGAAGACAAGGGAACTCCTGGATCGAGTAATAGGAGAAATTTACCTTTGAGGAGGACATTTTGATTTAACTAAGTCACATTTGCGTTACATGGAGAGGAAGACCCCGAGAACCTCCCACGGTTTGCCTTGGTAGACGGATCATGGGTTAGAGTCCTCTAGCCCATTATCCGTCTACCACTGAGGATTTTTCATGTCAGCACTGTGGTCGGTGTAAGCTAGCCTGGGATTCGTCATAACTGGGATTCGAACCCGGTTCTCCTCATTGGAAGGCAAACGCTCTATCCCCTGAGCCATCGCGACTGGAAAAAAGGAAGTTATTGAAATGGGAATTCTTGGATAACATGTGAAGTAGCAATCTCTCTGTGAAAGGCAAAAACTGTGAGGGGGCCAATTTAAAAAAAATCAAAAATATTTTGAAGAGTCTATTTTGAAGATGAAAAATTTTATTAAGGAATCCTTTCCCTTTAAGATATTTTATGAAAGCTAAAATTTTTCGAAAAATTATTTTTTAAAGGGCCAGTTTTAACTACTAACTAGGAAAAGTGAGAAGTGTTCGTTACAGGACCCTAATTTCGTCTAAAATATACCCTCGATCATGAAACATATGAAATTTTTCAGGAAATGGAAATCCGGTGTTTTCGTAAAGATAACACAGTAGGAAATTTCCCTTAATACGCGAAATCCGGCATATCATTTAACAAACGAAATAAATCAAATTACTTCTAAGAATAAATCAGAAAAAAAACATACATCGCACGATTTAAAATACAATATTTTTTTCTTCTTTCTAACGGCAAAAAGATTTTTTTTTTCGTAAATCAGCTTTATTAATTCGAAGAACTTTTTTTCTTGAACGAGTAAATATCATTCGCAAATAAAGAACAAAATCAAATTATTTTTTCAGGTATGTTTGAATTATTTCTTCAGCCGGAAAGAACGTCATTTTTATCAATATAAGCGAATGATAAACAACCCCTTTGAGCTGTCAGGAAATTTCACACGTGACTTAAAATTAAATGTTGTCATTCGTAAACTTCACGCTACGCTCTCAACAATAGAATTATTTTGTCGAATTATTTTAAATTTTCTAAGAATTTGAGTTTTGAATGAATTGTTTGTTTTCTCAGAATTTATAACAGAAGAGTTAGTCCGTTGAAAGCTTATGTTTATTTATAACTTATTTCATCCTATTATTATAAGTAGTATTTGGTAGTTGTTTACAAAGATTTAGTTCAAGAATATGGGATTCGAAATTATTTTTGAGTGTTAGTATTTATTGGATGGTTGTTTTAGAATTAGTTTTCGAATAAAAGCATGTTCTTATTTGATATACATGGAGAGTATGCTGCAGCTTTTATTAAATTATTGGAATGGTGTTGCTTTTACAGCAAATGTTTATCTAAAAATTGTTCGAATTTTAAAAACCTGAAGCATTATTTCAACTCTTATTTTTTCCGTTTTTTAACGGGGTGGAACGGCTAACCAATTTTTGGATTTACTGCTGTCAATGTTCAGCTCTATACACTGCAACTTTAAACCCAACTCAGAAGACAAGGCAAATCCTCCATCAAGTATTGGGATAAACTATTTTTCGAGGAAATTTTTTTTGATGGAAGAATCTCCGTTTGCGTTCCAAAGAGGGGGGGGGGCATATAAATCTCTGACGGTTAGCCCGATGACAAAAAGATTCTAACCCTTGATCCATCAACCACGGAGAATATTTTATATCAGTATTGTGGTTGGTAAATCTCTATCAATCAGTCATCGCCGGGATTCGAACCAGGGCAGAAGCGAACTTTCTGGCCCAGAGCATCGCGACTCTGGAATCAGAATGGTTTATAGGTATGAAATAACTAAATATGGAATAACTAAATAAGAAATGAGAATGAAATAACTAAATAAGTGGCGTGGATTTTAAAAATATTTTCCCGAAATCCCCATTTGTCATTTTAAAAGTGCATTTTAGTTCATTTCTTGATTAAATTAAGAGTTGATTAAAAAAAACACCATACGTGGACATTCCATATGTTTTGAGAGAGCTTGTGTTTTTATGTTTGTTTTAAAGTTCTTGTTATAAAGTACAAAGTAATACACTATAAAAATATCCTAGAATATGGTAAAATATATAAAAAATTTAAACGCATATTTTTTATGTAATACTTAATAATGTTTACAAATTTAAAATAATTGAAATTTTTAAAAAAATTATTTCATTACATCAAACAATTTATTTTCTTCTAAATTACGATTTTCTTAGCAAAAATAGTATTTTTTTCCACATTTTTAAGCTCGGGTCTTAGAAATGTAATTCATAAATTAACAATTCCCGTAATAATTTAATAGAAGCATGGACTCTACTTCACTCATGTTAAAGGGAAGTTTATACCGTGTACCTTAACACGGCATAACCTTCAGTTTAGTGCGTTAAGTGTTCACAAAGTGCGTTAAGTGTTCATTTTTCAAAAAAAAAAAAAGACTGAATATGAAAAGATATCCTCTAAAACAGGGGTTTCCAACTGCATGAGGCCGGGGGACACAATTTAAAACACAAATCAAATGGCGGGCCGCAACTTTATCAAAATTTTTTTTGGACTCTTTTATGTTTGAGGGAACATTAAATATTACTGTCAGAGTTTTACCAAGTTGTACGAAACAAAAGTATTGAATTACAAATTAAAATAAGAAGTGGATTTTGAAAAATATTTATTTGTTATTAATAATATTTTTAAAAATATTAAATAAATAATAAAAATTCGGTCTAAAATAACTTAATGTGCACCTATGTATTAAACAATTAATGTGCAACAGATATGTACGAGTAATTGTTAAGGTATTAAAACTTACATAGTAGCACATAAAATGTTTAATGAGAAAATTGAGGTTTTGTCTGCTGCAACCACCGGAGAATATATATTTAAATTTAAAATTTACAAATGTGTGTGAAAATATTTTCGTCCAAAATGAGTGGTTTTAAAAAGTTAAATATGAGAATTTCTTCGAGAAAATTTCTGATATGCACATGCTAAGTTATATTAACAAAATACAAAAAAAAAAATGAAATAAGAAAGAGCAACATACACGATTATTTTTGTATTTGAATAAATATTTTCTTGGATGCAAAACCTGAGATATAATTTTTTTTCACCTTTGGAATGTTAAATGTCACAGAAACGAAGAAATTAGGTTTTTATTAACGAGAAAAGTATTTTAAACCCAAATAGATTTTTTACGAAAATTGTCCGTAAAAAAATAACAACTAATATATTTTAGTTCGCGGGCCACAAAAGAAGGCTTCCCAGATTCAGCCCCCGGGCCGCCAGTTGGAAACCCCTGCTCTAAAACATCTAGCGCAGGACTGAAAAAAAAACAGCATCATAAAATCCAATATTTATTTTATTATATTTATTTGAACAACGGAACACAAAACCGAGAACAGTGACCCGCAATGAGAAAAAAAGAAAGTCATTACACAACAAAACATTTCAGTGTAATTAACATAATCCTTAAAAATGGCCACGATAAACATCGCAGGACATGTTTATCAAGGACATTAGCAAGTCCCTTAATTGCGTATTCAATAAATGATCCTACAAATAGGGTTTTATTTCATATATTGGAAATTTTTATAGAAAACTGATTCACACTCAAAATTTTAGAGCAATCATATTATTTAGAATCAATCATATCATTCATTTTATTTTATTATTATATTCATATTAATAGAAAATATAATAAAAGAGGCAAATTTCAACGACATCCTAATGATGGAACATCAAAAATATTTTACAAAGCAGTAATAAAAGCAACATGAGAAATATAGTTGTTACGGTGAATGGCCGACAGCAAGAGAATGTCGACTTTCAACGGTGAATGTCAACAGTCACATAGTCACTTTGGTGAATGTCCGAAATATTTGTTACATCTGATTTGATATTAATTTATTCGATGATATCACTATATTTATTCGATATCTGCTGAGAATAGATTAGAAGAAACATCAGTGCTCGGAGTACCGATTAACCGCATACCGAGCAGTGGCACTTCTCCTTAAAAAACAGTGATGAAGGGCATACCGGGCAAATGTATTCGGGACATATAAAATATATAGGTAGGGCGGGCCAGGAATAACCTGGATAGTAGGGCACTGGGCCCATGTCCAAGAGATCGTGGGTTCTCTTGGTTCCCCGTGTAGTAAATGTGACTGATGCACGTTAAATCTGTCGAGTCACAAAGTCCTACATGTTCGCATAACAAATCATACCTCTGCGGGTACTGATCCAGGAGTTTCCTTGTCTTCTGGACTGGTTCAAAATTGCAAGGCTGCGGAGTTGAACATTAGTAGTGGTAAACCCAAAATTGAGTCGGATGTTCAATGACGATTATAAAAAAAGTAAAATGATGTAGTTTATGCCGGGCAAATGTATACCGGGCAGTGGAACTTAACTAGACCTAGAACGCATTTCCGACATTTACCATAACGACTATGTGGAAGTCAACAACGAGCAATTTCGGTCATTCACAGTAACATAGTGTTTACTTCTTAAACATCTCAATCATTTGACATCGAAGCTTTATTACATGCAACAGGGTTTTTTTTCTTCTTTTTCTTTTTTTGCAACAAGGTTGGCAAAATTTAAAAAAAAAAAAACTGAGTTCACGGAATGAAGTTGATGGAAAGGGGTACTTTCTACCATTATGTAAATTTAATCAAACAAGGCGCGAGTTCCCGCTCTGATTTCCTAAACGGGAAATACTTTCTTAAATTAAGAAAGTGATACGTTTTCTTTATACCTTATTTCGAGATTGAAATGTCAAAGTAAGTTGGAGTTAAAGATTAAACAAGTCTTTCACACTAACAAACCCCTCGCTTTTAGCGAATAATGAAGAAAGCAAAAATGGCACAGAATAAAGTAGAACTTACATTTTCTGTATTATTCTGCTTTTAAATTATGCTCCCTGCATCTCGATTTTTCTCTGTTTATAATCTCGAAGAGTTTTTTGTTTGTGTGATATATTTACTTAGTATTCTCAGAATAGTATTAATATCAGCTATGATAATACATTATGAACTATATATAAAAATATATATTGTTCAATAAAATTGGAGATTTGCATAATTGGATAATTTAAAAAAAATGGAATAAATAAAGATTCTTCTGACTAGATTCTTCAAATAAAATACATTCTTTTGCAGAACTTTAAATCTTAAGAAATAATTAAAATATCCAAAATAGATATTAATTAATATAATTAAGTTTAATTCAATACAGACTATTTTTTTCTAGTGATGTTATGTTAAAATAAATTGGATTGATTTATAAAAAAAACTCATTTAGCTTATTATTTAAAAATACATTTTTAAGACCATATTTTCTGATAGGAAGGTGGTATTGAAGAATTAACCTCAAGCTTGAATTACTATGATAATGAACAAACGACTACAAAAATTCTGACTAAAAAATATACTCGATAAGCAATGATGAAATAAAAAAAATGCCCAGGGGCACGCACAAAATATCACTATAGAGAACATGGAGCGTTAACCTCTCTTCTTGATCGTTTCTATTTGTGTTCACAAAGTACTTCATTTTTTTTCCTCAAATATCACATAATATTTAAAAAAATATAGATTTGCTTTGTTTCAGGTGAAATCAAGCAGTGGCATAACTTTATTGATCACAAATTTTTATGATATTTTTTATGAAAAAGTTTACTAAAATTGCGATGAGGAAGGAGAAAGTTTTTAAAATTTGGCTCAATTTAAGGAAATAGCGTAAATATAGATGATAGCTCATATATGCTGAAAAAATCTCTTTTATGTATGAGTCAATTTTCTTAATTTTGGTGTTATTAGAAAAAAAAATAGTCAGAACTACGTAATTAAACTATTAAAATGGTATAAATAGTTATATTTTATTTTATTTTATAACCGCCGTTCAAGAACCGACCCTATATTGGGTTTACGACTACTAATGATCAGCGCCGTGGCCTGGTCATTTTGAACTCAATCCAGAAGACAAGCGAACTCCTGGATCAAGTATTGGGAGAAATTTGCCTTCGTAAGGGACTTTTTGAGGAAACCAACCAGCATTTGCGTTACATGGAGAGGAAAACCACGAGAACCTCAGTTTGCCAGACGGCAAGGAGACTCTAACCCGTGATCCGTCTACCACTGAAGATATTTTGCGTCACCACTGTGGTCGGTGCAAACCGAATACGGAATTCGTATCAACCAGTCACCGCTGCGATTCGAACCCGGCTCACCTTCGTGGAAGGCGAACGCTCTATCCCCTGAGCCATCACGGCTATACAAATAATTATAAAAAAGAAGCTTACTAAAATTAAGATGAGGAGAAAGTTTTAAAAATTGAGCTCAATTTAGGAAGAAAAAAAATGTTAATAAAGATGATACTTCACGTGTTGCGAAAATCCAACTATTTAGCAAATAGGCAAAATTGGAGGAATGTTACACCCCAATAAGCTATTTTTCTATCTATTAACAAGGAAAAACTGGTTTTGCAATGCGGAGAAGACTGCAGGTTAAAGACTTTTTACGCGCAGAGCCATCAGTGGGTTAAACTTTGTGACGATACCCTATATGGAAATCTCGTTTCCCCTGTTATAACTTGGAATGTAATTCCCTTCTGCATATCTTTGTCTCTAATTCCATATTTCGACACAGGGGAAGGTTATTTAATACAGAACCGATATAATAGTATGGTTTTTTGTATTATTATTTGTACTCTTTTAACGTTCTTTAATTTTTCTATTCTCTATAACTCAACAGTGAGTTAATCTGGTTCTAAATTAACTTATCAAGATAATAACTTGGCATTAATAATTTAACTTAGAACATTTTAACATTTTTAACATCGTAACATTTTTAATTTAACTTACCATTAATAATTTACCTTTAAACATTTTAAACATCTTAACATTTTTAATTTAACTTAGCATTAATAATTTAACTTAGAAAATTTTAACATCTTAACAATTTCAATTTAACATAGCATTAATGATTCAGCAAGCATCACTGGCTGCAGTCAGTCAGCGGGTGGGTGACCACCTTGATCAGCCTGTGCAAGGCTTGAGGGTGCGCGGTATCGGTCCTCGTTCAACTGTTCTACTTTTATAACCGTCATTGAACAGCTTCCCCAATTTTTGGGTTTACGACTACTAACGTTCAACTCAATAACCTTGTAATTTTGGACCCAATCAAGAAGACAAGGGAACTCCTGGAACAAGTATGGGGAGAAATTTGCCTTCTTGGAGGACTTTTTGATAGAACTAATCTGCATTTGCGTTACATGGAGAGGAAGACCACGAGAACCTCCCACGGTTAGCCTGACTGCAAAGGGACTCTAACTCATGGTCCGATTACCACTGAGGATATTTCACGTCTGCGCTGTGGTTCGTGCAAGCAGGATGCGAATTTGTATCGACCAGCCATCGGTGAGATTCGAACCCGGTTCACCTCATTGGAAGACAAACGCTCCATCCCCTGACCCTCCACGGCTCTAAATACTGTTCTAATGTCGACTGCTTGGGTCGACTGTTCAACGGCGGTCATAAAATAAAATAAAATGTCGACTTCGCACGCAGGTCGTTGGGCTACCAAAACAGGGGAGCCACGCAGAGGATCAAAGTCTTTGAACCATCTTTAGGGATGTTTCCCAGACCTTCGTCAATAGGCTGTTGTGCAGCGCTACTGCGACGTTAATAAAGTACCTACATACCAAATTATCGTGAAAAAAAGTCCAGTAACTATATATCATTGCTAGCTCAGAACCTGAAATAAAAGTTAAGGAAAAATTATGCAAATTTAAAATCTGCTTTTTTCTTTCAAGCAAATTTTTTTAAAAATTGCTATTTAATGGCTATGATTTTTTTTTTCGTTTTTATTTCAGTCGAAAATCAATTTTTTATCTAATGGAGGAAAAAATAAGGATAAAATTTGCTTTTTTGCCACTAATATCAGAAAAATATTTGAATAGGCTGGCCTCAGAACACAATTTATTTTTCAAACTAATTGCGGTGGAGGATAATAAAATATTAGTTTTTTTTTCTCCAGAAGATAATAAACTCTTTTGAAAATATTTTTCAGTCCCTTGATAATATTTGCGCATATTACGAAAAGCGAAAAATCTGTTGACGACTCTAGTGTTTGTTGAACTTTTCAGCACAGAACAATACATATTTTTTTTCTTCCTGTTTTTATAAGATTTCGAAACCTGGCAACAATAGAAGATGGGTATAAAATAAACAACTTCTTAACCAGATCTTTCTAACCGCAAAGCGAATGTGAAAGAAATTTCTCAAGACAAAAAAAAAGAAAAAAAAAGAAGTGAAATTTATTGTTCCAATATGTCGACAAGAGATGTAATTTTAGAAGAATTATTGACAAACAGAAGATAATCCTATCACACATCATACGTCACAGGTGTGGAAAGGTGACGTCACGTCATTGGGAGCCAATGAGGGCACTTTTCTTTATTTATTTGTTTCTTTTATGTGAGTCGGGGGATATTAGTTTTTGGAAGATGAAAACACTTTTTTTTTTCTTTCCACCCTCTTCTTCTTCACGGAACTTGGAAGTTTCATAACCAATTTCTCGTTTCGAGTTTAAGTGATTTGTCCAATATGTGTTCTGTATAGCCTCCGGTTACGTCTAGAAGAAAAGAATGGAACAGGAGGGGGTAACTAGTCGCTATAGCGAGAGTAAAAAGTCGTCTGATGCCAATTTAAGAGAAAAGATTGGGGTTCTTGGAAGCCCTAATATTTTTCGATTGGATTGAAACTAAAATTTTATGGGGAAGTTTTACAAGTGCCGTCTTAAGTTGAAAGTTTTCAAAATGTTTCAAAATTACTTTTCTTGTAACAGTGGGCTTATTTTATATTTACGAAGAGGACTATTGAAATGTTTTGTTGCTATCTGATAAGTTTTGCAATACATTTTAGGGAGAGAAAATTATTTTTTTCTTCATAGAAATAGGTTTTTTTAAAAAAAATGATGAATGGCTTGCGTATTCCAGATAAAATTCAATTTTGTCAACTCTAAATTGAATTTATGACAATGACTACGAAGATAACATTTTAAAAGAGTCTTTAAATATGACCACCTGAGGTACAATTTTACCTCTTAAAAATTAATATTCCTTTACCAAGTGTAATTGCCTCTTTAAAAATACAATTGGAATCAACCTCGTTTTCATCACCATAAAAATTATAAGAAGGTGAAGATATGTGATTCACGTAATCTTTTGGGCAGTTAGTTTTATAACACTTAAATATCTCATTATCTGAGTTTTGAAGATGTGGAGATAATTTATACGTAAAATTAAAAATTTTAGAGATAATTTATTCGTAAAATTATGTAGAGATAATTTATACGTAAATTTAAACAAATTTGCGTGTTGTAGCGTGTCTACCACTAAAATTTTTCAATTCCAATTCCCTAGTATATAAGACATGTTAAATTCATTCTATGTTGTCATTGTCGATGACACTCGGCCCACATTGGTGACCCGGACGTGATCTAAACTCGGCTACATCGATAGATGATCCTCATTAAACAATTAACTTGCGATTTGTGACTTTGACATTGTCCGTATTACGCTGTTGCTACTCAACTTCGATCGCACACAACGCCAGTATGTATACACTCGACTGCTAATGGTAACACAGGAGCAACCACGGCCGTGTACTTAATACAGCTTTCACTATTTGCACTCAAAGTCCGGTGATTTTAATACAGCTCTCCCGGCTCCTCACGAAACAGCAATGAATCAACTAGTGATATCCGTTCATCGAATTCTATCAAAGATCAAATTCTATGTGGGGGAGTACTGTAGTAAGCTCTAAAATTATGACATTCAGCGGGAATCTAAATGAGTACAATTGAGAACAAATGACGTAGCCCGATTCTTGATTTTTCAATTATGTTTTAACAAAAACATTTTAAAAATTAACTTTTCTCATTGACTTAATGGAAGCTATTGTTTTAAAATGAATTATCGACGAAATATATACTAGTCTTATATACTAGTGAATTCGTTTTGTCAAGCATTTTAAAGATATTTGCAGCAGTGATATTTGCTAGCTTATAGCTCTAATAGAAAAAAGCTCTAATAATTGCTCGCTCTGCAATAATTAATTATTTTTATATTCGTTATGCCAGCCTTCCTGAATGATCAACGTGATCATACAGCATGTCGTCACCAAATTAGTACTACTGAGGTAGAGCCCCTGAATTAGACTTATAGAATTGGACTTATGAATTAGAGTTGATAGTATAGGAGCCTTATGCTGAAGTAATCTGAATCCGGGATTATTTTGTTTATAGTTAGGCACTTAAAACGCGTTTCTACAAAATTAAATAATTTAAAATTAAACGGTAATTGAAAGATTAAAAAATACGTTTTCAATTGATAAGGAAAATTAATGAAGAAGTTTTAACTAAATCGTTGAGGAAAAACATTAAATGTCACCAATATTAAAAGGCATTATAATTAATTTTGGTAATAGTTACTAATTGAAATAAAATGCTATGCTATGAACTAAAAAGCAGAATTACTGGGAAAGAAAGTAATTATTCGTTATGGAGAGCTGTAAAATATCGCAATACTATTATTGACACGAATTAAGTTTAATTTTGATGATTTAAGATGATGAAAGGGTAAAAAGTAGGAGAATCGCTGTATGGACAAGTGAGGTATTGTTTCTCGTGTATTCTTACGCTGATTGGAATGAGATGTAAACAAAGTTGATAGAGTTGCTTGTTCTAAAGTTATAAGAGATTTTATGCTTAAAAAGTACAGTTTTGTACCTGAGACTATAAGTGCGCTACGCAGACAAGCATTGTTTTAGATCTCATGTACCGTGTAAAGTTTTCTCAGTGTACTTTAGACTTGTGTTTTCCTGTGTATCATCGGATTTACATCTTCATTTCAACATTTGAATTTTTGAGATATTGTATTTCTTATTTAGTTTTTCCTTTATGGAGTCTCGGGGTACAGTCAGCTTTTAGCTTAACCGCTAACTACAGAAATGTGTGTTAGCACACAGCGAGTCCCCTGATGAAGTGTTGTTTTTGCTAACATACATATCTTGAGCCGCGATAGTTCAGGGGATAGAGTGTTTGCCTTCCAACGAGGCAACCCGGGTTCGAATCCCAGTCGATACGAATTCCGCATCCGACTTGCACCGACAACAGTGCTGACGAAAAATATCCTCAGTGGTAGACAGATCATGGGTTAAAGTCCCCTTTCCGACAGGCTATCCGTGGGAGGTTCTCGTGGTCTTCCTCTCCATGTAACGCAAATGCGGGTTAGTTCTATCAAAAAGTCCTCCAAGAAAGCATATTTCTCGCATTCTTGATTCAGGAGTTCCCTTGTCTTCTGGATAAGGTTCATAATGACAAGGCTACGGAGTTGAACATTAGTTGTTCGTAAACCCATAAAATTGGGTCAGCTGTTCAGCGATGGTTATAACATAAAGAAAACATACATATCTTTAAAATTACGTTTTGCTTATTTTTGGTATCCAACTTTTTTTATTTTAATTGTTAACATAAGACAAATTTGGTTTTATATACTTTTAGCGTTTTTCCTTTTTGACTTATTATTTTAAAGTTTTATCCTAAAATTTTGATCTTAAAATTTGTTAAAATCAATTTCGTAAATTGATTGGATTTTATTAACGAATTAAGTGATATTACTTTTCCTCCAAACACTTTTAAACGTGATAGTACGGATTTGATTAACCCTGCAAATTGTCTCTGGCCAAATTATCAGACTGTATAAAAAATCTTAATTATCAGGTGATACTATACAGCATTATTGTTTTTAGTCAACTGAAACCGGTTTGCACTTGCCTACGTTTGTGAATGTAACAAGTACAAACACGAATGTAAACAAGTGCAAACCGGTTTCAAACACGTAAAACAAATAAAGCTGTATAGTATCACCTGATAATTAAGATTTTACATAGAATCTTACAGTGCGTCTAATAATTCAACCTGGTACTGTATGTTAGCAGATTGAACCTTTTTTCTAGTTCAGAATGTTGAAAGAGAAATACCTACATATCATGTTTCCGAAAAACGCGAACTTTCTAAACCGAACTAGAAACTGCTCAGATTTATATTTAGAGACAGTGTCACCCTGCATCATACGTCGAAAAAGTTAAGTGCATTCTCCCTACTCCAAATGCTTGTATGCAAAGAAAATGTCTACTGTTGTTTCCTTTTTCATGATATCTATTCTATGCTCATGTTATTCTTTGTCATGTATTCTTTGTCATGCTAGTTTATAGTAACCTGGTAAGTTTATAGTAGCTTCTAATTTACGCTTTCCCACAGTATCTTAATGAAGTGTGCTTGACTAAAAAAAGGCTCTAAGAGCCCGATCTTAGCTTACTTTTTTAAAAAAGTCTTGGTGACATTGCACTCCGCTATGCTCCTTAACATGATGACTATGTGATGTTTTTGACGACTACTATATAACTACTATGTTTAAAGACTTGATAATGTGATGTCTTTGATGACTACTATATGACTACTATGTTTGATGACTTGACTATGTGATGTCTTTGACGACTACTATATGAGTATTATGTTTAATAACTTGACTATGTGATTGATGTTTTTGACGACTACTATATGACTATTATGTTTGATGACTTGACTACGTGATTGATGTCTTTGACGATTACTATATGACTACTTGTTTGATGACTTGACTATGTAATGTCTTTGACGACTACTATATGGCAACTATGCTTGATGACTTGTCTTTGACGATTACTATATGACTACTATATTTGATGATTTGACTATGTGATGTTTTTGACGACTACAATATAACTACTATATTTAAAGACTTTATTATGTGATGTCTTTGACGACTACTATATGACTACTATGTTTGAGGACTTGACTATGTGATGTCTTTGACGACTACTATGTTTGATGACTTTACTATGTGATGTCTTTAACGACTACTATATTTGATGGTTTGACTATGTGATTGATGTCTTTGACAACTACTATATGAGTATTATGTTTAATAACTTGACTATGTGATTGATGTTTTTGACGACTACTATATGACTATTATGTTTGATGACTTGACTATGTGATTGATGTCTTTGACGATTACTATATGATTACTTGTTTGATGACTTGACTATGTGATGTCTTTGACGACTACTATATAACTACTATATTTGATGACACGACGATGTAATGTCTTTGACAACTACTATGTTTGATGACTTGACTATGTGAGGTCTTTGCGATTACTATATGACTACTATGTTTGATGACTTGATCCCGAGAGCTATGCCGGCGGTGGCTTAGCTAATGGCAGGGTCACTCAAGCCGGACAGGTCGGAGGGGAGACACCAGACAAAGAGGAACACCCTGGTCCACCAGGTTGGGGGTTAGGCGTGGGGCTAACAACCCCACCCTGTGAAAAATCCATTGTTCAGAAAACACTAACAATACGAAAAAGCTGGGGTGCTATAAAGGATAACGGAAACGGACAATAGAAACGGACCAGAGATTTGAGATTCGGAACTTGGAATGTGTTGAGTTTATTTCGAACAGGCGCAGTGAAACAACTGCAGAGGCAATGTAATAAATATAGATTGGATATTTTGGCAATTCGAGAGGTCAAATGGAAAGAGAGCGATATTACTGATCTAGGAAATTATACTATTTTCAACAGTTCCAGCTCTCCTAGGAACTCTCACGGCATTGTGAGAAAAGAAGTAAAGAGTGAAGTAATTGATTTTAGAGTAGTTAATGAAAGAATCTCTATATTAAGGTTGAGAGCGAAATTCTTCAACATTACCTTGTTTAGTGTACATGCTCCTACCGAATATGCTGAGGACGAACAAAAGAACGAATTCTATGAAGATCTCAATAGGGAAATTTCAAAGGTATCAAGACATGATGTAAAGATAGTGTTAGGAGACTTAAATGCTAAAATTGGAAGAGAACCCTGGTTTAGACCAACTACAGGCCTGCATGAAACGAAATGGAGTAAGAACGGTAGATTTTGCAACTAGCAGCAATATGATTATTAGTAGTACATGTTTTGATCATAAGAGGATTCATAAGGAAACATGGACTGGAATAAACGAAGAATCAAATTGGGGATTGATTTTAATTGATAAAAGACATGGCTCGGATGTCAGGTGAGCGGATTGTGATAGTGATCACTTTTTGGTTGTTATGAGATATAGACAGAGGAGAATGTCAAAAACCCGAAACAGCAAGGGGGAAAAGCAGAAGAAATTTTACGTAAAGAAACTAAAAAATAAGAATTTCAGAGATAGTTATGGCAGAGCATTGGATGCGAAGATTGATGATGAGTATCTAGGGAATACAGAGAATTTGTCAGTGGAAGAGAAGTGGGAAACATTCAGGAATATTATTATAAACTCGGCTGAAGAAACCTTGGGAAGAGAAGAAAAGGAAAGGGAAAAATAATGGTTTGATGCAGAGTGTGAAATCCTAGTTGATGAAAAGAATAAAGCGAGGGAAAGGTTAATTGCCCACAATACAAGAAACAACGAAAAAGTGTACAAGGAAAAGAGAGAACAAGCTAAGAGAGTTATTCGTACCAAGAAAAGAACACTGGAAAAAGAAAAGATACAGGAAGTGGAGGACCTATCTGCGATAGGGGACATCCGTGAAATGTATGCAAAATTAACTTCTATAAGAAGAGGGTACCAACCACGAACCACACTCTGTCGTGAAAAAATGGAATCTTAGTTGAAAAAGAAGACGAAATTTTGGAAGCGTGGACAGAACATTTTGAAAGCCTTTTAAACTGAAATGTAGTAATTGGACAAACGGAAGGTGAATTAGTTACATCAGAGAATGATTGTGAACCGTTAGAGATGGAAGAAGTTAAAGAAACAATTAAAAAGTTACGTAATGGAAAAACACCAGTAGAGGAATTAATTTCCCCAAAACTAATAAAATATGGCAGTGAGAAGTTATCCGAAATGGGGTATGACCATGTAAATGAAGTCTGGGAGAATGAACAGACGCCAAACGAATGGAACAGCTCAGTGATATGCCCAATTTTGAAAAAGGGAGACATACTGGACTGCAATAACTATAGAGGAATCTCCCTGCTTAACCTGACTTACAAAGTATTAACGAAAGTCAAAGCTGCAAGACTTAAGCCATTGATAGAGAGAGAAATTGGAGACTACCAATGTACCTTCAGGTTGAATAGATCAACCATAGACCAGATATTCAGCATTAGAAATATCTTGGAAAAATTCAAGGAAATGAATGTTAATGTCTATCAGCTCTATGTCGATTTCAAGCAAGCATATGATTCAATAAACAAGGAATTGATGCTACAGACCTTACACGAGTTTAACATCCCTCATAAACTAATAAGGTTGATTAGAATGACAACTTCATCTACTCTAGCGAAAGTAAAGGTACAAAATAAAATGTCCAGGGAATTTGATATTGTGACTGGATTGAGACAAGGGGGACATTCTGTCAACCTTGTTGCTTAATGTATGCCTTGAGAAAGTGATGCGTAACACGGTATCAAATAGCGGAGGTACTATTTTTAATAGAACGAAACAAGTCCTTGCTTTCGCCGATGATGTAATATTGATAGCAAGAAGTAAAACTAGTTGACCTTTTCAAAGACTTAATTAAAGAAGCTAGTCTTTTTGGTTTAGAAATAAATAGTGATAAGGCCAAATACATGATAATGGATTGTAGGGGAACGGACACAGAACTACAAATCAATGAAATGACAAAATTTGAGAGAGTTAGGGAATTTAAGTACTTGTGTTCAGTTGTCACTGAAAACAATGATATTATGCCAGAAATTAAGCAAAGACTAAATGCTGGAAATCGCAGTTATTTTGCACTTAAGAGATTGCTAACATCATAAGTAATAACGAGAAAAACAAAGCTTCAGGTTTATAAAACTATAATCAGATCAATCGTTATCTATATGGATCAGAGACGTGGACTCCAACCCAGAAACAAGAAAAAATGCTGATTACCTGGGAAAGAAAAATTCTTAGAACTACTTTTGGACCTGTCAAAGAGGGTGATCTGTGGAGAAGGCGATAAAATTTTGAAATTACAAGACTATTTAAAGAAAAAGATATAATCAACTATGTAAAAGCAAAGAGAATTCAATGGCTAGCACACCTTGAGAGAACAGAGGCACTAAGAAGATATTCAAGGGGCAGTGCCAGGGCCAAAGGAAAAGAGGAAGGCTGGTCAAAAGATGGTTTGACGAGGTGGAAAAAGACCTTAAGACTCTAAAAGTCCGAAACTGGAAACAAAGAGCTAGAAATTGGAGGAAAATTGTTAGTGAGGTCATGGTCCGACATGGACTGTAATGCCAGAGAGTTAGTTAGTTAGTTTGATGACTTGACTATGTGATGTCTTTGAATATTTTTTGCTATATGTGTACTCATTTTAACCGAAGGTTTATTACAGCACTCTAGCTAATTTCAACAAGTGATAATAAGCCATTACAGCACACAAGCTTGCAGATTTATGTATCTATTGAATAAAGACCAGAGCATCAGACAATAATTGTAATTACATCTATCAATGCTTTTCTACAGAATTCAAAACGGAGATGAATCTTGACGGTGGATGAAATAAACAAAATTAAAGGTATTTTCATTTCGCGAAAACCCTAAAACCATTTCCGTTTAATATGTCTACGGTTGGCAATGTTCGATGCCATTACTGAAAGTGACTCCCCCCGACAAAAAAAAAAGAAAAAAACAGCAATACTAAAAATGTGCTCCCTAAAACTGTCAGCACTTTTCTCATTAATCTAAGTACCTACTTCTTATATTCATTTCTCGCTCTGTCGGCATATGAAAGTATAAGAAGAAGAAAAAAGTTCGCCAGCACATCCCACGTGAAGTCATGACTTGTCTCCACAGAAAATTGAGTCTCACATTTTATGCGCTACATTCGAAACGTCTTGAGGCGACTTAATTCTTGCGGTGAAAAGGACTCTGGGAAAAGTTAGGTGCGCAGTTTTCTTCTTCTATTTGAATTTCAAATTCCTTTTTCCTGTTTCTTTACTTTTCCGGAATTGCGTTGGTTTTTCTTTTGCGGTTTTCCTCACTCACTCTCAAACGGGATCACTCCCGAGAATTTCTCCGAGGGATTCCGGAGCGAAAAGTTTTGTCTGTACTCACGAAAATGGTAGCGTTTTTGCGCCGGTTCAAAAATTTGATTTTGGAAAAACTGGAATCGTTTTCCTTGTTTTTTATTTCTTTTCGGATTATCTTTAGAAACTTAAGATGTTGAATATGTTATTCTGTTTTGTTTTTTGTTGGTAGAAATCAATAAAATAAATTTACCATTTATGCTTGTTAACATTTTCCAGATTTTTTTAAAAAAATGTTGAATTTCGAAATTTCTAAAGAGGTTAGTTAGAATTGTGCAAAGGCTGGTTAAGAAAATATTACCCAACATTCATTTATTCTTTAAAATTCAGATAAGATTTTACAAAAAATTACAGTTAGTACAATTTAATATCAAACAATATTAACAGTAGAAAAAAAATATAGCAAAATATATGTTACGGTGAATGATCGAAATCAAGAGAATGTCGACTTTCACCGGTGAATGTCAACAATCACATACTCGCTTTGGTGAATGTCCGAAATATTTGTTACATCCGATTTGATATAAAATTATTCTTTGATAATATTATATTTATTCGATATTTTAATATCTGCTGAGGACAGATTAGAAGAAACATCAGTGTTCGGAGTACCGGTTAAACGCATACCGAGCAGTGGCGCTTGACTGTAAATAAACATTGATGTAGGGCATACCGGACAAATGCATACTGGGAAGTGGCACTTAACTAGACCTAGTATATATTTTGGACATTTATCAAAGCGATTATGTGATTGTCAACATTCACTTGTTTCGGTCATTCACAGTGACGTATATAACGTAAATACAGGGCATGGAATTTCAGCGCTAACCAGACTGAAATGTTTGCTCGCCGCTACTTTAATAAAAATAGTTTTCGAAATATTAACAGATGTAGTATAAAGAAGGTTTTGGTGATTAAAATCATAAAAGAATGTAGAAAATTAAAAAAAAGCACTTTATTGCTAAAAATTACTGATATTATTTAAGAAAAGTTCCAATGTTATAGCCATATATCATTAAAATACAAAAGAATAATCAGAAAAATAAGACATCTGAAATGCTCTCATACATTTAACAGAATTTTTGTTAAGTAATCTTTTGTCCCGCAGTGGACTGATCGTTAAGACGCGGTTCCCAGCAGATCACCGAAGTCAAGCATCACTGGCTGCGGTCAGTGTGCGGGTGGGTGACCACTTGGATCAGTCTGCGTAGGGACCGAGGGTGTGCGGTATTGGTCCTCGTTAAACTGTGCTACCGTAAAGTGCTCGACTTCGCGCGCAGGTCGTCGGGCTACCGAAGCGGGGGTGCCATCCCCTCCGCAGAGGATCAAAATTGTGAGGATTCGTGAGAAGCTCATCATCAGGGATGTTTCCCAGACCGTCGCCAATAGCCCATTGTGCAGATCTAGTGCGACGTAAATTAACAACAACAACAAGTAATCTTTTCTTTTACTATTCTTTTTTTTCATTCTGCTTCTTTTAATAGAGGGCGTTGTTTTCTTTTGTTTTAAAACTTCCTTTGCATTTAGTTTGTTTGTGAAATCGCTGTTTGACCGGTTTAACGTGAGTTTTTATTTTCTCAATATTTTGTTGAAATTTCTTTTCTGATTTGGTTTTATGTATTTCATGTATTTCTTCCTGGACTTCTACAAAACCTTCGGGATACTGAGAGAGTTAATTTCGGCATTAGTCCTCTCTTTCAATAGAAAAGGGCTTGTTTTATGACTTCCGAGGCCGGTACCTCCTGAAGACGTCGGCATAGGGGGTCATATTTTTATTTCCATTGTTTTCTTTATTGCTTCAATTATTCTTTCTTTTCAAAATTCTGCTGCTTTTAAGCGCGTTTCTTTCAAAGATAGTTCTGTCAATTTAGAATTTAATATTTTGTATTCTTTTACTAACAGTTAATTTTTGTACAGCGTTGCTTTTCGACACTATGTCAATTTCAGGTCCAGCATCAAACTGTTAGGAAGAATCAATTAATAACTGAGCAAATCATTCAAGAGTTTCTGTAAGTCTTAAAAGAGTTTCTGTAAGTCTTAAAAGAGTTTATGTAAGTCTTAAAAGAGTTTCTGTAAGTCTTAAAAGAGTTTCTGTAAGCTGTCTTCAGCATATTATGACAACTGAAACCTCTCTCACAAGCAAATGGGATCACTGGTGCGTGTTAAAGTTGAGCTAAGCTTCTTCACATAAGTAACAATGTTATTTAACGTGCAGTTAATTAAATACATTGCCGTGGATTTATTATTTTCTTTATGTATTTTAATGTAACCGTGATGCATATTTGCTTTGAGTAAGTGGTGAATTCGATGCATAATTAGTTTGTTTATGTTCCACATGACTTTGTACCTGCCTTTGTGTTAAGTCTCTGTGTAAATACATAGCGAAATAATTGAAATCTTTGAAAAAGAATCTTTGTGAAAGAGTTTAGAATGCGTCTCTTACAAGAATTGATACTTGACGGGCTTGGCTTAATCGAAATAGAATGAAAAGAACAATTGCTAACGTAAACAATTGCCAAGTTTCAACAGCCAATCAGGATCGAGATGCCCACACAACGTCACTATTCCATTGGAACTGATAGAAAGCTTTCCTTAATGACTCGCATTATTTACTGTATATTACGTAATAGTTATGGAAATGTAAATATTTAAAAATCTGGTCATTCGTCTTTAGGGCGTTGCACACACTTTGCATCAAGACTCGGAACATCAGCTGCGGTCAAGCTAACACGAAATGAAGTCAAAATGTCATCTCCTCAACTTTTTCCCCCCATTTCTTTCCCCTCACTTACATGCCGCAATTCTCTTGCAGTCGTGGCACAAATTTGAATGACAAAAGGAAGAGGCTGCAGATGCTCCAGAATTGTTTGTGGCATGCATCTCCCTCCTTCATTTCATTCCAAAGAAGGAAAAAAGAAGAAGAAAAAAAATAACCCATATTTTTCTTACAAATGGAAATTTCCCGTGGACTTGCTGAGTCACTGCTATTTTTTTTCTCTCCATTGGTATGCTCTTTTTTTTCGTATTCTATTTGTTCTTTTTTTTTTCTATGGGGTTCGCCTGCTGCTCTTTCTGTGGTATTTGATTCCATTTCTTCCATTTTTTTTTCCTGAGTAAGAAGGAGAAGACAAACAAAAACGGGAGTAATGGGCAAATTGAATTTCTAGTTAGAATGTAAAGTTGGAGAAAATTTTTCAGAAAGGTCACGCTCCGTGCTTGCAATTTATTATACATTTTCTTCAAAATATTCTTCCCCCCTTCTGTACCTCGTTTTCTATAGCATCTGGGTGATGTGATGTTTACAATATGAAAGCTTAAAATAAATGAATGAATTTTTTTTTATGAACATTTCGTTTAAATTTTTTCATGCAATCAGTGCTCTGAAAATAAATAAATACTGAAATAGATTCTCCAGTTTTTTGTTTAAATAGAAAGAAATATTTGTATTTTTAAGATAACGAGAAGTTAAAACCCGGTGGTTTCAGTGGCTTTCATCCAATGTAAGAGTACTTTAAATGGTAATTCATAATAACGGATGAAATAATAATTTTAGGGAGCTTGTCGTTTTGAGAAAATACACGTATTTAATGTTAAATTATCAGTAACAGTACTAAATAAGTGAAATAGACCAATTTATCACTTTTTCTATTACTTGGAACAGTTATTTTGATTTGAAATGTATATCTGGAATAGACTGCTCTTGCCTGCCGATTTTAGACTGAATTATGTAGCTCTGTACTCTATAAACACTAAAATGTCGACAACAGCAATATTTGAATAACAAGTTTCAAAATTTATAATAGTAATGATCCCAGAAAAAAGTAGCATTAATAGCATTTGATGTCATTGACAACAGCGAATGTTGGTTTTAGTTAATGTTCCAAGGAGAAAATAAAAGGAATAAGAATTGATGTCACTGATAACAGTGACTGTTTATTTTAGCTAATGTTCTAAGGAGAGAAAAAGGAACAACAATTGATGTCATTGGTAATAGCGAATGTTGATTTTAGTTAATGTTCCAAGGAGAAAAAAAGGAATAAAAATTGATGTAATTGTTAACAACGAATGTTGATTTTATCTAATGTTCCAAGGAGAAAATGAAAGAAATAACAATTGATGTCATTGATATCAGCGAATGTTGATTTTAGTTAATGTTCCAAGGAGAAAAAAAGGAGTAAACATTTATGTCATTGTTAACAACGAATGTTGATTTTATTTAATGTTCCAAGGAGAAAATGAAAGGAATAACAATTGATGTCATTGATATCAGCGAATGTTGATTTTAGTTAATGTTCCAAGGAGAAAAAAAGGAGTAAATATTTATGTCATTGATAATAGCGAATGTTGATTTTATCTAATGTTCCAAGGAGTAAATAAAAGGAATAAAAATTGGTGCAATTGTTAACAACGAATGTTGATTTTATCTAATATTCCAAGGAGAAAATGAAAGTAATAAAAATTAATGTCATTGATATCAGCGAATGTTGATTTTAACTAATGTTTCCAAGAAAATTTAAAAGAAATGACAATTGATGTCATTGATAACAGCGAATGGTGATTTTAACTAATTTTCCAAGGTTAAGAAAAAGAAATAACAATTAATGTCATTGATTTCAGCGAATGTTGATTTTATCTATTATTCCAAGGAAAAAATAAAATGAATAACAATTGATGTCATTGTTATCCTTGGTAACTTTAAAAGAAAACGATTACTTGATACCGTGTGGGCTTGAATGGATACTCAACGGCTTTAAACATTTTGCTTACGGTTGGTACAACATATAGACCACATGTGATGATACAACACGGAGCATCGTAAGCAGAGGATTAGTATAGAATCTTTTCATATTCTAGTATAATTATGTTTGGTTAGATCATGAACTATGAATATTTTTTAGCATTTATTTATGATGAACATATTTATGAGATTATGAACGAATGCTTCTCTGTATGCAGTTTTAAAGTTGTGTTTTCTTCTTATTTCATTAAAAAAATGATAGCATTGCTTGAGTTTATGTTAGTGTTTTGATTGTTTTTTTCAATATTGTGCATTTAAGGAGTAACGTAAATTGCCTTAACAAATATGTTATTTTAGGTTACAGTGTTTCTGTGATTCTTGTTTACTATATTTATTCACGCGATAAATTCTACTGTAAACAGAAAAGTAATCTACATAAATAACTTGTTTTTTGAAAATTTATTATTTAGTTTGAAATGATTAACAGTGCTTCCATCCTTATAATTTTGTAATTAATTCAAATCAATTTATAAGCAAGTAGAACGATGAGGAATTTAAAATATAAAATCAATCGTAATTTACTCCTTCAAATGAACTTTTATCTTCATTAACACACGACATCAAGGAATGAACATCTAAGCATTTTATGGAACAAAATTAAAATCAACTAACCAAATAATTACAGCGAAAATAATAAAAATAACGATAAACTAAAGTAGTTAATCTTTTTACCGCAGCAAGGCGCTGAAACCATTTGTGTTAGAGTGATGACATGCCACTCTTTGTAAAAGAAAATCTAATATTAATTATGAATATAATCTAATATAAACCTAAATATAACAGGGTGCGTAGCGTTTTTAAAAAGTGCTTAAAGGTGCTGATTTTCTATTTTTTAAAAGCACTTAAAGGTGCTTTTTTAATTAGGTGTTTTTAAAAAGTCCTTAATTTTCGCTTTTTCAAAAGGAGATTTTCCCTTTACCATGTTGATTTTCCCTACGAATTATGCAAAATGACACAGTTCACATTGTTCTATTCAACGTTTTCACAATCTATTTCGGCGTATTGTCGGTCCATAGCGTATGAAAACACCATTCATTTTACATGATTCAAAATTTTATGATTTTTGGCAATTGTCAACAACAATGCCAAAGGTTTTTGTTTTTTTGACATGACGTTTTAAACCAGATAAAACCGCCAATTGTCAAAATATTTCCAACCCTGCCTAATTATGATATTTTTTTTAGAATGTGTTTAAAAATATTTCTTGAGTGCTTGAAAAGTGCATAAAAGGTGCTTATTTTTTTGTTGAATACTTTGGCTACTCGCCCTTCATAAATCTAAATTTAAATATTTTTTAGCCTTAAAGTTGAAACTCTCTATGATTCGGAGTTGAGAATTTAATAACTCTATTCAGAAGCAAGCATTTGAGTTAATATTAATGGACAAAACCTGATCGATAAATGATTATTGCTTTAAAGAAAAATGAAATGATCAGAAACGCTTAAAGTTGATGGATGGTTTAAAATCGAAACCGTGTCTAACTGGTTCTTTCAGTAAAACAAATCTCTCTCCAGGTATTGCATTATAAATAACCTCGGCAGAGAGAATTTATCAATGTTTTACGAATCAATCAATAAGAGGATCACGCGATTTTCTGTATATATTTCATTTACCCGCCCATTTAACTATTTTTGACGTCTTACAAGATTTGCGTGATTTCTATTACATTTACGAACATTGATTTGAAGGAAGAAAAAAAAATGGATTTGGTTTCGGTAAAAGAAAATGTGAGCTTTCTATTTTGGTTTAACAGAAGATTTTCGAATAAAATATACAGTGAATGAAAAAGAAAAAGATATCAACCGGAATAACTTTGCTCGTGAGAACGGATTTTGACTTATTAATTGAAAATATCAGTGATTAGAAAGTTAGGCGTCAAATATGTAATTAGTGCTAACTCATAATTATAAGTTAAAAAATCAAATGTTGAATGTGTACTTTCTTTGAATAAACTTAATATTTTGAATATATTTTTGAGATTTTAAACAGCGCCGCACTAAGAAAAACAGAATATTTTTTTTTAGTTCTGAATAACGATAATTTGTTTTATTTTATTACTGGCATTTGACTACAGAAATTTTTTTTGTTTGTGGCTATCAATGTTTAATGCTGTAGTCGTGCTGTTTTGATTTGAATCCAGAGGACAAGGGAACACCTGGATCAATCATTGGCGTAAACTAGCCTTTTTACTTTACTTTATAATAAACAGCTGACCCTGACCCTATTTTGGTTTTCCGACTGCTAATGTTCAGCCTTGTAATTTTGAATCTAATAACAAAGGAACTTTTGGATAAAGTATTGGGAAAAATTTTGCCTTCGTGGACTTTTAGATGCATTTGCGTTACGTGGAGATGAAATTCACGAAAACCTTCCACGGTTAGCTGGACAGCAAGGGGACTCTAACCCATGATCCGTCTAAAACTGATGATATTTTATGTCAGCACTATGGTCGGTGCGAACCGGTTGCGGAATTCGCATTGACCTGCTATCGCTGGGATTTGAACCCCATTCACCTCATTGGGAGGCGAACGCTCTAGCTCCACCTGAGCCACCACGACTCGAAACTAGCCTTTATTTTATAATAGTCTATGAACAGCCGACTTAATTTTAGGTTTACGACTACTAATGTTCAACTCCGTAGCCTTGTCATTTTGAACCCAATACAGAAGACAAGGATCAAGTATTGGGAGCAATTTTGCTTTCATGGTGAACTTTTTGATGCAACTAACCAGCATTTGCGTTACATGGAGAGGAAAACCGCAAAAACCGTCCACGCTTAGCTGGACAGCAAGGGGACTCAAACGCATGATCCGTCTGCCACTGATGATATTTCATGCCGGCATCGTGGTCGGTGCAAATTTGATGCAGAATTCGCATCGACCAGCCATCGCTGGGATTCGAACCCGGTTTATTAATTGGAAGGCGAACGCTCCTTCCCCTGAGCCATCGCGGCTTTGTATGCTGTATGAGTGAATATGGTTATTGATTGCAATTCATTAAAGTAAAAATAAGAATTAAAAGTGAAAAAAGAATTCTAAAAAATTATAGAACAGTAGAGGTCGCCATAGTAACGCATGCAATGACGGAGCATGCGCACTGTTTATTATTACTATTGATTGTTGTAGTTGAAAAGTGTGAAAACGCCATCGAATCCGTACCATGACCCATTTTGCCAATGGGCAACAAGTTTTATAGGAATTGGAGTTTTCTTTCAATTTTGGTGCTGCGGGGAAATTCTAAGAGCAGAGTGTGTGACAGTTGCACGTTATTTCCGCCATGAAAATGCTACTTATAGAAACATAAAAATAAAATAATTCCGCGTCTTTCGCTCCAGCATGTTTACCCAATCTCTAGTTTCAGAATTCACAATTAAGTGTTTTCCTGATATCCTACTAATTAGCGGACGTGTATATTTTGGCGAAACACATATACACATGTGTAGTTTTTCACATTAATATTCATTAACTGCTTTGAAAACCCCCACAGACGAATATTTACTTTATCTCGAGTAACCTCAGAGATAAAGCAAGTTGAGAAGTTATTATTATTTTTTTCTTCTTTGGAACATTGAAATAAAAGTTCTCCAATTCCCTCGCCAAGATCATTATACAAGTCTCACACTTTTTTTTTTTTTTTTAAGATACACACAATTAAAATTCTGTCTATTTGTCGAGATGGGGAAAAAAGGGGGGTGGTCGCCAGATTAAAGTATCCCTTCTTTTCCATTTTCTTTGATATCCCCGGCTCTCGAAATTATTTTTATTCTTTTTCCGGCGCCGCTGGGGGAAAGGAGGATGACCCGGCCAGATTGTCAGTTGATGACTTCGATCCAAATTAAATTACTCTTTAATTATCTGAGCTGAGACGGGTGAGAGAAAATAAAAAATTAAAAGTGGTTTTGCGGAGGAAAAGAGACGAAAGGAAAGAAATAATTAACGACTCAAAACGCTCATATTTCGAGGGCTTATGACTGGATTTAAATTTCCTGTTTGTTTTTTTTCTATTTAATTTTCCTTTTTTTTTTCTCTTCAAAATTCTGAAAGCCGCCCGTCTATCACTTCGTTTCAAAGTTAATTAAAATGAATGGTTATAAATCCTTCTGAATTACACTGAAATAGAGTAAACTCATAAGGCGACTTGGCGTTTAGTAAAGATTGCCGAAGTTTAATTCATATTATTCCTGACGTAATGGTGTTTTTCGATTCCGGTGTTAATTTTTGGGGAAGTGTGAAAGTTTTAATAAATATCACATTAAAACGTAATTAAAAAGTATTCATTAAACACCGCTGGAAAGGTTTAATTAAAATGTAACAAAAGTCAGCACAGTTTGGTCTCCCACAACAACTTTTCCGATTTTTTTTCCTTCCTTTTAAAAATACGATTTCCAATCTCAAGACATCAACACTGAAATAGCATTCAAACTTAAAAAGGAATTAAGTAAAGTATGCTATGACTTAGGTTAAATTGATAATTATTTCAGACGGGCGATATTAATCCGATATAGTTATTAAGGAATTTAATTCTTTATTGAACAAATTCACCTCTGGACAATTTTAATTAAATTACGACTGAAATTGGATCAATTTTGTATCCCTCCACAAACCTTTCCTGTTTTTTACAAAATATCAATTGAGGCGTTCCCGTGAGCAACAGCTTTCAAAATTTTAATGCGATCGAACCGATGCCAGGAATATTCTATCAAATCGTTTTTTTCGCCTGGTTATTGTCGTAAATTAATTTACATCAAAATTTTGATGGATTTGATGCATTTTCATGAAATCAAGAGATGTAGTAGGTAGGTACTTTTATTTACGTCCCACTAGAGCTGCACAACGGGCTATTGGCGACTGTCTGGGAAACATCCCTGAGCATGATCCGAAGACATGCCGGAGCAATTTTGATCCTCTTCAGAGGGGATGGCTCCACTTTTTGCTAACTTAAACAAATGCCACGTTTCAGCAGCCAATCAGGATTAAGATACCCGCACTCCATCACTTGCTGGTATCCCATTGAGGGCGTGAATTACTGTGCTTTGAGTTTTTATTTATATTTTAACACAGTGGGAAAAGGAGGGAATGATGTCGTTGCAAACTTTTCGTACACAATTTAGGGTTTGTTACTAGGCAGTATTTGTATGTTTACAATCAATTTCAATAGTTTTTTTTTAATATGTCGAACATTTTATATTAGTATATTCAATCACTATCGATAATTGAGAGACACTGGAGATAATTAAGAGAAAACATCGCATTTAACTGCAGTAATAATTTCATATGAATTTTTAAATGAAGTTAGGTTTGCCTGGAAGAATCTTGTGGTAGCGTGAGCCCTTATTCGGAGCGAGGGGACCTGGGCGAGCATTTCTTTCTAGTTTCCTGAACAAGTTAACAATTATACTATGCACATAAAACATATGTAACGATTCATTATATCGCTTTTTTCTTTAGATAATTCAAATAATAAAAAAAAGTATGATGAAAAGTATACAGTACCTTTCCAAATTATTGGACGCACTATCATATTCTATGTAAAATCTTAATTATCAGCTATACAGCTTTATTGTTTTTACGTGACTGAAACCGGTTTGCACTTGCTTACGTTAGTGTATCAATGGGTTAACCTTGTGATGCAATATATTAAAAATAAATACAAATTGGAAGTGTAAAAAAAAAATCTCCTGAATAAAAACCCATTACATGTACGTTTAAATATAAAAGTATTGCATATAAACTCGCGCAAAACATGTAATTATTAACACTTCAGTGACTCTAATAATTTGGTCTAATTATTATAATATACTAATATAATACCTGATAAAATAAATGTCCTATATTTATATAATATATCATCTAATTTATCCAATAGGCGAATTTCGCCTAATTTAAACAATTGATACACGAACGTAAACAAATGCAAACCGGTTTCAGTCACCTAAAAACAATAAAGCTGTATAGTATCACTTGATAATTAAGATTTTACATGGAATCCTTTAGTGCTTCTAATAATTTGGACAGGAACTGTAAGTAGAAAACATTTTTTAATTGGATGCTACATTATCTTTGAAGTTCCCGAAAAGAACAATTAAATTGATATTTTTATTAAGTATTTCAAAATGTCATGCTTTTTTCAGAGGGGTCACAATTCTGAATTAGATCCGAAATGCATCCGACACAGAATATATTAAGTCAACCTGCATTGCTTTCACCGTCTAAGAAATGAACAACGAAGCCAGCTGACAAACTTGTCATTCACCGTTAAAAGATGTAACCGCGGGTGATTCCATTGTCAAAAAAAAAATATTAAATTACAAGTAAAGACAATGATAACCAGACTGTAATGAAATTCTTTGTCCAAAACAAACAGTCGGTGTTGACCGAATGAGACACAATCGAAACCATTTCAATCCTTATCCAATCACGATAAGGCAGCTTTCACCACACTTTCTCTAAAAATGATTCAAACTTGCAAACGGTATTGTTGGAAACACATTGTCCCGCTACTAATTAAATATTTATTCTCTCTTTTGTGGCAACAGCTTTGAAGCTAGTTTTCGTCTGATTTATCGTGAGGGAATAAAAACATTTATCTCAATTAGTTCTGCTTCGATAAGGATCCAGATTAATAACTTTCTTTCTCGCTTGATGAAAAGGAATAAATGTTTTTTTTTGTCGTCTGCGTCCTCCATCCACGTGAATACGCAGGCGATAATTTATTCCGACCGCTTCATTTATGTGATTATGAGAAGAAGAAAACTTCCATTCCGCTACAAAAGTGTTCTTTTGTGATGAAAGATGATGCGTCCCAAGTAATCAGTGATAAAACTAACGGAAAGTAGTTCGTTCTTAGATTAAAATATGGATTTCATATTCGAACCTTATTAGCACGAAGATTCGTTTAATTATTTTTTCTTCAAAAAAATCAGCCGATTGGAATCAAATCAAAAACAGGATTAACATGCTTATTACTTGTGAAATATTGAGGTTTACTCTTGTATAGAATTTGCGAAAAACTAAATTTTCTAATGAATCTTTTGATATTAGAAGGAAAGTAATTAACAAAATAATAATTTTAATAAGAATTTAAATTCAAAATAATACAAAACTATTTGATTAATTTGCTTTGATTCCTATAGTAAAACAAGTTTTCCGTCCATCCTATGGTGGTTAAAGATAGGGCGAGTTCCATAATGTGTTGCCAGTAGCCTCAAATCTTCGAAGGGGTAAGTTCATAGTTAGTAAAAGTTGACATTCGTAACGATTTTCTAAAGTTCAACCAGAGCCATGATCGCTCAGAGGATAGAGCGTTCACCTTCCAATGAGGTGAACCAAGTTCGAATCCCAGCGATGACTGGTTGATACGAATTCCACAACCGGCTCACACCAACCATAATGACGACGTAAAATATCCTCAGTGGATCATGGGTTAGAGTCTACTCGCCATCAGGCTAACCGTGGGAAGATCTCGTGATCTTCATCTCTAAGTAACACTAATGCTGGTTAGTTTTATCAAAAAGTCCTCCTCAAAGGCAAATTTCTCACAATACTTGATCAAGAATTCTTTTTATATTCAGCTCGGATAAAATTTAAATTTTCTCTGTTTACAATTTTTCCATACTTGTTTTTTTTTTATAGAAAGTAATAAAAAATTATAAAAGTAAATAAAACTGTACAAAAAGTAATTATAATATATTTACAGTTTAAAAATTTTAAAACTGTAACTAAATGTATATATCATAAAATAAAGTATTTAATTTCGCATAATATTTAAAATCTAAATGGTAATAACTACCGATAATATTATTAAGAAGGCGTGGTAAATCATTATTACAGGTAAATTCCATTAAACTTTTATTAATTGCATGCTTTTAAGTGCCAAAATTGCCTGGAACTTCTCAGATGACAATCATATCACGTGACTGTTTTACCCAATGAGAATCCATGAAATGATAAGACAATTATCGTTTTATGATATGTACGAGAATGTTACCAAAGCTTATTAAAAACTAGCGTAAATAAGATGAAAAAAATGTTTATTCGATATTATCAATTCCAAAAGATTGAAAACTCTGAAAAAAATCTTAGAAATTGTTTATTGTAAAAAAATATATATATAAACCTTTTATATTTCGTACATAAACCACGAACATCAGCAAGAGATTTTCCTCTTTGTTTATTTATAAATTCCACCTGAAATTCTTGTTTATTTTTAAGGCACCGTAAATATTTTATACGCTTGGCGATGAGAAATCATTAAAATAGACATATATGTTGGCGAAGGCAAAATATTCCTTCTGCGGAAATCACATTTACAGCCAACGATGATAACTTCCGCCAATGCCTCACGAAGAGAAAAGAGCCAACGCATTCGATCAACTGAGGATGTTTTTTTCTTCAATAATAGATCATTGCAATTTTGATAAACGACAAATTTTATTTCTCGGGGAAAGGTGGTGGTTTTTTTCTATAAACCAGAAAGCTCTGTTTTTGTTCAAAATAGAAGCAAAAATATTTATGTTTACAAACATTTTCGGGTTTTTTTTGTTTTGTTTTTGAAATGGAAACAATAACTTTTTTTAAATTTAAAATATGCATTATTTCAATAGCTAATACCTTTCCCCATGCTTATAAGGGAAACTTTTTAAATGGATTTATTTATTTTATTATAAAATACAGTTTGTTAATTTGGTTTAGTATTATGGTTAATTTTAAGCTAACAGAGCACGTTCTGGAAGATTAAGAAATATAGAGACATTACGTAAAGTTGCTAACAAAAGAATTTTAATTCAAATGAAGTGAAAATTTGAATTTCTGATGAAATGTTTAACTTTTAAGGAACCATTTTGCAATAAGAAAATGCATCCAAGTCATATTTTTGAAATTGTTTAAAAATGCATCTATACCTTTACATTTTTCTGTGCCGTCGCTCTGTTTAATACAAAAACATTGCATACAAAAAATTATTACATATTTTCAATAAAAGATTTTTTGTAAAAAAAATTAAAATAAAAAATCTAGAATTTAGAGACGTTAAAAATGTGAAATTTTATTTTGTAATTATTTCCTTTTAAAAATTATGCTTAGAAAAATTACGCAACCAGAGTAAAATATCTTAAATTTATAAATTTCATCTCTTATTAAATTTTTATAACTTTTAAGTAACATTGCTTTAATTGTGTAAAAAAGTATAATGTAGAATAATTTGTATAGAAAAAGCCTCCTATGTTTAACCAATGTGGGAAAAGGCAGAAATAAATCTAAACAAACATACTAATCTCGATTAAAAAAAAATACATAGTACTTATAATACTTGAATGACAGCAATCAAACTTAAAACTGCCCTCCAAAAAAAGATGTTTTGGAACAACTTCTAATTAAAAGTTTAAACTGCAGTTGGATAATGAAAATAAAACAAAATGTATTAATCATCAAATTCTGATTTTATCGAAAGAAGACAATTTTTGTAGTTTAAACACACATTTCATTTAGTTACTGAATCAGGATTTAAAAGCATCGTGTTTTACCTATCGTTGACTATTAATTAGTAGAATTTGTATTTTGATTTTTAAAAAAAATCATTTTTACAGCCGACCCTATTTTTGGGTTTATGACTACAAATGTTGAACTACGTAGCCTTGGCATTTTGAACCCACTCCAGAAGTCAAGGATGCTCCTGGATCAAGTATTGGAAGAAATTTGCCTTCATGGAGAACTTTTTGATGGAACTAACCCGCATTTGTGGAACATGGAGAGGAAGATCGCGAGAACACCCCACGATTAACCCAACGGCAAGGGGACTCTAACGCATGATCCGTCTACCACTGAGGATATTTCACGTCAGCACTGTGATCGGTATAAGCCAGATGCAGAATTCGCCAGATGCAGAATTCGAATTCGTTCACCTCATTTGAAGGTGAACTCTCAATGATAGTTTGCTTTAGTGTTTGTCAAATTCCTGTAAGGAGAATTACAGTGCACTGTACAGTGAGTCAAAAATATGTCAGCCAAAACGATAAAATCAACTGATTTTCTTGTCCTATGCGTTCATTTTAAGCGTCCAGAAAGTTAAAAAAAAAACAATCCTAAAGTCAAACAAGGATCGATTCAATTTTTTATTATTTTTATAAAAATCTTCATAATTTAGTGAAAGGTTTTCAAGGAAACAACCTTTTAAAGAACTATTACTTGGAGGTACATCGATTTTAGCTTTTGAATTGTCAAGGTTCCATAGGAAAAATTATCTGCTGTATGCCAATTTAGTCTGCTGTATCTGATTTATCTGGTACGGATTTGTGAACGGTATCTTATTAATTGTACTGTAAATATAATAATATTGAAAGAATATTATTTTATATTCGTCATTATACAGTCGTTATTATTTATTATGGTTGTTTGTTTAATCTAAATAGAATAGATGCGCAACCAAAGATTAAAGTGGTTAAAAAAAATTGTAGTTGTAGTTCATCTACGTCGCACTAGAGCTGCACAATGGCCTATTGGCGACGGTCTGGGAAACATCCCTGAGGATGATCCGAAGACATGCCATCACAATTTTGATCCTCTGCAGAGGGGAGGGCGCCCCCGCTTCGGTAGCCCGACGACCTGCACGCGAAGGCGAACACTTTACGGTTGAACAGTTTAACGAGGGCCGATACCGCATACCCTCGGTCCCTATGCAGACTGATCCAAGTGGTCACCCACTCGCAGACTTACCGCAGCCAGTGATGCTTGACTTCGGTGATCTGCTGGGAAACGTATCTTAACGATCAGTCCACTGCGGGACTACAAAAAAATATCAATAATGGGGTTCAACATAAACTTCGCGGTTGTTTATTTATTTTTTTTAAAATTAATTTCATTAAATAAATAACCGTTGAGCTCTAACGGTAATGAATAAAAAATCAACGAACTGCAAAATAAACAGTGAGAGTTTAGTGAGTGAGCATTGTCGGAGAATTTCTTTTCGAGTGTTATTAAAAAATTATTTGTTTATTCAAATTTTTCTTTAATTTTTTTTCTTTATTTTTTATAACCGTCGTTGAACAGCCGACCCAATTTTTTTGAGTTTACGACTACTAATGTTCAACTCCGTAGTCTTGTAATTTTGAACTCAATTTAGAAGACAAGGGAACTCCTGGATCAAGTATTGTCAGAAATTTCGCCTTCTTGGTGAAACTAACTCGCATTTGCGTTACATGGAGAGGAAAACCTCCCACGGTTAGCCTAACGGCAAGGAGACTCTAACCTATGATCCGTCTCCCACTGAGGATATTTTACGTTAGCACTTCGTTTCGAACAGCCATCGTGGGGATTCGAGCCCGGTTCGCCTTATTGGAAAGTGAACGCTCTGTCCCCTGAGCAATCAGCTTTAAAATATTTTATCGTAAAACATGAGTATGAGTCTAGAATGCGTTATAGCGTTGAAATAAACTTGCTCTGCAAACACAACCTTAATGGATGTTTTTTACAATTCTAGTCAAAAATAAAGTTAAAATTATTTGCATATTAAAAGATCCTAAATTAATATTTAAGCGACAAAAGTGCAAAATCGTTGTCAAAACCTGACGAATCGTTATGGAGGTAGCCGGTATTATAAGTGTCAAAAAGTTATTTAATTAAGGAAATAGAGAATAGGGAAAATAAGATTTAAATCTTTTCCAGTAATAAAACTAAATATCAGGTTTTAATTATTCATCAGGCTTTAATTATTAACTATCAGCTTATAGGTCTAGATATCAGGTTTTTAGAATTCTAATCAAAAATAAAGTTAATATTATTTGCCTACTAAAGGATCTAAAATCAATATTTAAGTGACAAAAGTGTAAAATCGTTGTCAAAACCTGACGAATCGTTAGTGAGGTAGCCAGTATTATAAATATCAAAAGTTATTTAGTTATAGAAATTGAGTAAAGGGTAAATAAGATTCAAATCTTTTCTAGCAATAAAACAATATATCAGGTTTTAAATATTAAGTATCTGGCTATAGGTCTAGATATCAGGTTTTTAGAATTCTAGTCAAAAATAAAGTAAAAATTACTTGTATATAAAAGGATCTTAAATCAATATGTAAGTGCCAAAAGTGCAAAATCGTGACGAATCGTTATTGAGCTAGCCAGTATTATAAATGTCAAAAATTATTTAATTACAGAAATAGAGAAAAGGTAAAATAATATTGAAATTTTTTTCTAGTAATAAAACTAAATATCAGGTTTTAATTATTAACTATCATGTTATAGGTCTAGATATCACTCACGTTTTTAGAACTCTAGTCAAAAATAAAGTTACAATTATTTTCATATTAATGGATCCTAAATCAGTATTTAAGTGACAAAAGTGCAAAATCGCTGTCAAAATCTGACGAATTGTCGGTAGCCGGTATTATAAATGCCAAAAGTTATTTAATTACAGAAATTCAGGAAACGGAAAATAAGATTCAAAATCTTTCTTGTAAAAAAAACTAGATATCAGGTTTTAAATCTCAAATTCTCGAAAGTGATTCGTCAAGTTTTGATACCGTTTTTGTTTTCCCTTGTTCGACCCCTAACGTATACACTTTGCACTATCATTTATATAAATTGTACACTTTTTGAACTTTTACTCAGTTACAAAGTTGTATTAAAAACAGAGCTTACGGAACATCCTGTAATTTGAATATATTTTGGTGACATGCCAGTTACGTATATTACGCATGACAAATATTTAAGATCTTTTTTAAGCACCACTTTTAGTTTAGGGGACTGGATGCTATTCTCTTCTTTCTAGAATGTTCGAGAACAAGAGATTCGATCAGGTGAAGGATGTAATTTGATCGAAGACTATCATTCGCCGTGATTGATAACGAGTATCAAAAGAAGCAGTGTATCGGGTACGACGAGGATAAAAGGTTAATACTCTTTTCTAAGTTCCAGGATTCGCAGATGGGGGGAGGAGCAAACGACTTCAAAACCAAAGAGAATTCTGTGATCTTTTCCATCGTTTTCCAAACGATCTTTATTTATGGCTCTGGATTTGTAATCGGAGCCAAGATATCAGTGATGAGTATCGTTAGCGGGATGAAATTTTAACCGAGTATTCCAAGTTCCGGCTTCAGGAGTGGTGGAGAGGGGCGTTCTTGGAACACTTTCAATTTCTTTTCACCGAACGTTCTCTCGAAGGCCAAGGGGAGCTATCAAAGCAAAACCATTAGAAGAGAGAAAAGGGTTGCAATTCTATTTTCGAACGTCGGAGATTACTGGAAAAGAGATTCTCGAATGATGTCTCCCTCCGCACCTTATGCAACTAAGCCCCTCTCGAAAATAACATTCGGAATTTTTTATTTCATCGTTACTCACAGACAATTGGATTGGAGTAACTTTTAGTAGAGGCAATTCTGAGGATAACTGGCAATTTTGATTCCACGGTAAATAAAAATTGTCCAAATTAAAATGCGTAAAAATCTTTATTAATAGGGGAACGGAATCCATTCTTTATTACCATATACTAATTTACTTATACAATTACAGATAATGTTGAAATCGATTTCGGAATTTTTTTTGTCCATTAATGGTCTTATGACAAATCAAGTTACTTTAACGTAAAAATGGACCCTTAGCAAATTGGGTATAATATAAAAAAACACAACTACTTCCACTTAGTAGGAATAACATTTACCATGACGCAATGCTAAATTCTATGCCACTATCCACATAAATGCCACTATCCACATAAATCAATTATTAATCAAAAATCGAATATCAATTACTTTTCTTTATAATGCAATAAAATCTGGCGAGCAGCTATTTAAACGATCAAACACTTCGTTTGTTTATTTGTGGCTTGAAGTTAGGCTCGCAGAAAATGCCGTTCATGGGTTAAATGTAGTAGGAATAACACAACCTGTGACGTAGGCTATAGTATACCCAATTATTATCTCGTACAAATAAACCAATCCCAAATTATTATTACTTTTTTTTTTGTAAAAACGGCCTCTTCTGGAATTATTTAAATCAAACATTTCACAATATTTTTCATTATAAAAACTAGTAATATAAAAAAAAATTATATTTAAAGTAAATTCCTATTTTGGACAGCAAAGGAAAAAAATTTTTTTAGTTACTTTTTATTAAATAATTGCAATTTTTTCTCCTATTAAAAACTAAAACTGTTTAATTAAATTTAATTACTAAATTAATGTTTGAAAAAACTGTATAAACATCAAATGTCATCCACTACAAGTTTAAGAAAAATGTATTTGCATTTTAATGGATGAATAAAAAGTATTTTATGAACGGTTAAAAATTTGAACAAGATATAGGGAGAATGTGAACTAATACTAGAAATTGAAAAAATGAACTCTTCTTCCTTTTAAAATATGGAAACGATGACAAGTAGCTTATAATTTTAAAACTAAACCTCCTTGAAAAATATACTAAACTAAAACTCTAAGACTCAGCGGCGCGACAGCCCACAGAGGGCCAAAGCCTACTGTGCCCATCTCAGTTTTCTTAACCTTTGGCCTCTGGGGTGCAGGAGCAGATGTTCCGGTTAGGTGGTCAGCAGAACGGGAAACCCCCTGCGTTTAGTTCCAAGCATGCTTGGTACTCATTTATCGACCCACTGAAGGGATGAAAGGCTGAGTCAACCTTGCCCGGCCTGAGGATCGAACCAGGGACCTGTGGCACGACAGCGCGAAGCGCTACCGCATTTTGTGAAAAATATGGTTTTCACAAAAGCAAGATCTGAGCAGAAAAAGCCGATTCTGATATAAATGAATAGATTTTAAACAGATTCACAAAAACAGGAACGTTCTCAAAAAGAATGTAGACTGACCACTATTTTTTGTTGTTGCTATTTCTTACTCTTTCACGAAAGCAGGAAATAAATCTAGAAAATCACTTAATGTTTCTTTTTTTAAATATTTGTAAATGATGCACAGCATTATTAAAATTGTTGAAATCTGTTTTCCACTGCTAGACCAAAACGCATCTGAGGAAATCTCTGTCCTTAAACGCTATTTACCAGAAAGAATTTGGGCACTTTTGCAAATTGGGGAAACTAGAATTATGGTCTGGGGGTAGGGAGTATGACCTCTCCACATCCCCGTTCGAATACACCATTTTGTATGAGAAAAAACACCTTATTATTACACCATATTCTATGAGAATGTGCTTCATGCATTCCGGCAGAAGTAAAATGTGGATACATACTACTTCTAGTATTACAACCAAGCTTGCATTGTCTACCATAGTGTGGAATACGACAACAAAGTCCGGCAGTGGACTGATCGTTAGACTGACCGTTCCCAGTAGAACACCGAACTCAAGCATCACTGGAGGTGGTCAGTGTGCGGGTGAGTGACCACTTTGTTCAGCCTACAAAGGGACCGAGGGAGTGCGGTATCGGCTCTCCTTAAACTGTTCTACCGTGAAGTGCTCTACTTCGCGCGCAGGTCATCGGGATACCGAAACAGGGGGATTATGCCCACTACAGAAGACCAAAATTGGGATGGCATTTCTTCGAATCATCCTCAGAGATGACCCTCGCCCATTGCCCAAAGTGCAGCTCTAGTGCGACGTAAATCAACAGCAACAACAAAAAGAAATGACAACGAAATAATCAAGTAGAGCATATATATTGATTTGCCAATAACCTTGAACCGAGACGTGCGAGTTCAGGGAACAGAGCGTTCACCTTCCAATGAGGTGCACCGGGTTCGAATCCTCAGCCACGGACGATTGATACGAATTCCTCATCCGATTTGCACGGACCACAGTACTGACGTAAAATATCCTCAGTGGTAGAAGGATCATGGGTTAGAGTCCTTAAGGCTAACCAAGGGAGATTTTCGTGGTTTTCCTGTCTACGTAACGCAAATGGTGGGTTAGTTCCATCAAAAAGTCCTCCACGAAGGAAAATTTATCCCAATAATTGAGTTCCCTTGTCTTCTGGATTGAATTCAAAATGACACGACTACGGAATTGAACATTAGTGGTCGTAAACCCGAAAAATTGTGTCGGCTGTTCAACGACGGTTATAAAATAAATTGTTTTTAGCTGAGCTGTGGTGGCTCAGGTGATGGAGCACTCGCTTCCCATTGAGGTGAACCGGGTTCGAATCCCAGATATCCCCGGTTGATTCAAACTCCGTACCTAGCTCGCGCTGACCATAGTATCGTAAAATAACCTCAGCGATATTCGGATCATGATTAGAGTCCCCTTGATAACCGTGAGAGGTTTTCGTGGTTTTCCTTTCCATGTTACGCAAATGCGAGTAAGTACTATCAAAAAGAATCTCTCCATGAAGGCAAATTTCTCCCAATACTTGATATAATAGTTCCCTTGTCTTCTGGATTGGGTTCAAAATGACAAGGTTACGGAGTTAAACATTAGTTGTCGTAAGCCCAAAAAATTGGGTCAGCTGTTCGACGGCGGTTATAAAATTTAATAAAAAAATAAAATATGTTAAAAATATTTTTTTTAGCTTAACCTTTTTAAATTCAAAATAAATAAAAAAAAATGTCTTGTTTGGATTTCTATAATTCATTGCGCATGATAATGATTTGCTGTATTAAATTTTATTCCAATCCAAAAACGATTAGTGTAGAAACATTTTAACTGCACTTCTTTAAAATCAAAATCACAACAAAATAATTTGTTCGAATTGCTATAATTTATTGCGCGCAATAACAATTTACTAAATTAAATTCGTTTCCAGCTCAGCTTAAAAAAAAAAGAAAAAGATTCCGTTTTTTTCAATACAGATTAACGAAATTGACTTACCTTAAGCTTATTCTACTTCTTCAAATCGATACTTTGAACAAGTCTTAAAATCGATTTTCATCCTTACATCAGTTTAGAATGTTACAGTAATCTAAATGTCTCAGGCGATTTATCAACTAAATTTCTCAGTTTCAGACGATTTCTTCAAAACCTTTCCGCATTTCAGAACATATAATTAATTAGATTGGCTTTAGATGCTTTTGATTATTTCGCGATTATTTACTTTTATGTTAAAGCCCTGTTGTAAGTGGAATAAAAAGAATTTTAATCACTTTCGGCAGTCAATCATTCGAGTGGTACTACTTCTTATAATTTTCCTCGCCTTTAATAAGTAAGATCTTATAAAATGTACAAATCAAAACAAACGCAGAGCACTTTATTATTGCACTTTATTATCGCGTTAAATTGGCTAAAAAATTTCTTTATCGGAAGCGGAATATTTATACCATATTACTTATTTAAATTCCACCTTCTTCCAGTAAAACAGTCACATTTAAGTGTTAAGTTACACATAACATATTTTAAAAATTATGATTTTTTTTTCATTTTTTAAAATTGAAAAAAGAACAATTGCAATTTTTTGTTGCATTTATGAATGTATTTTTTATTAATTCGAAAAGAGTTGCATTTGTAGCTTGTTGTTGCTGTTTCTAATGCTACTTACCACTACCAGCAAGACTGTTGGCTGAAAACAAGCGTTTCTTGTTTTTCAGTGGCTCCATCTATGGCCACACACATCGTCACAGCCCGTTTATAGGGCGAACATATTCATACATCCATTTATTCATCCACCGATTGTAATTTTGACCTGAACCAAAAGACGATCAATCTCCTATTCAGTACTTTAAGAGGTATGATTTACGAGGAAACAAGGAGGACTTTGTGACCCGACATATTTAACGTGCACTCCTTTTTGAGGATATAATCGTGTGCGCTGATGAAGTGGTTATATCTTTTCATTATTTTGCTTTCCGGTTTTTTAAATTTTTTAAAATGACTTTTAAAAATATTTTGTTTCGATAATTTTTCTTTTTTCTCATTAATATTTATTATTTTCTACGTTTTCTCGATATTTTATAACTTATATCTCTCTCTCCCTCTATTTCTCTCTCTCTCTCTCTCTCTCTCTCTCTCTCTCTCTATATAT